>NC_140276.1:11195742-11275742 GCF_964030765.1 Micromesistius poutassou
GTATGAATTTTTATCTAAAGCTATCTCGAAAGGGCGGGAAAAGGGGCATGACCTCCAACAGTAAATGGTCATAAAACCGCAGGCAGATGGATATGTGTGTCTTAAGGTGTGTAAACAGAGCCGGCCTGTGGACGTTTTTCAAGGTCAAAAGGAGCCTACACCATGCCGCTTATGAAATAAACTAAAGTTAATGTGCATTTAATTCATTACTTTTTGCACTCATTACTTTTTGTTGGATGGCTAGGGTAAGGTCTGGGAAGAAATTCAACTCAAAATCTTGTAAGCGAGATTGGTGAGGTGCCAAGAGATGGAGCATTTGCTGAGGCTTTGTAAGTCATTTCTTGGAGGGCTGGACCCCCCGAATTGATAATCGTATATGTCCTTTGAGACCCTCTTTGACATAAAAGAGACCCCAGGTCTATAGCTCACTTTACTGTCCTTGAACCCTTAGACACCTACTCAATGGGGCACGGCAACAATTCTCCAAGTCCATATGGGGAGGGGGGATGGTAGGGGGTGCTTGTGGACAGTAGGGGTACACCATACAGAAGTAGGAACATTGCAATGAGCATTTCACTCAACAACGGAAATAGTCAATACACACTTAGGATGAGGAATGACCACTCACACATGATAATAAACCTGCCTCGGTAAATCAATGAGCCTGATTTTTTGCTTTCACAAATAGGTTATCATCTGTTTCACTACCAAATCTGTCCATGCAAACACATCTCTCGGAGCGAAGAAACTAGCCCCCAGAGAGTGATTAAAAAATAATAACGAGTCACATTGATTACCAAAATAACTTATTAATTACAACTAAAATGTGTTAACTGCGGGTTGCCTTCAAAGGCACCTTAGAAAATATGTGTATTTCCTCGCCAGTGGATCCTAGTTTACGCCAAAAAAAACAACGTTCACGGCATCTCAACTGCCATACTTAAGTCGTTATGGCAACGACAGTGCTCTGGTGGTTGGTTGGTTTGGAGCAGAGTTATCTTTAAATTAGTCAATGACTGAAGTGCACTATTAAGGGGATAAATCCTCATCTAGCTTTGTTTAAATTACCCTTTACATGGAACTCATAAACTCGTTAGCAACGTGTGCTTACATTGTGTACATTAATGTTCCTCATCACAGCGTCCCGCTCCGATCACAGGAATCTAGAATGAATATGTTCAGGGTTGTTCAGAATATTGTGTTCATGTAACATGTTCATGTATTAAATATAGGATATATGCATGCATTAACTAACAAGTAACTAACAAATAATAATAGCTAACAAACTAAATGTCATATATAATCACTAAATTAATATTCTGAAAATAAAATGCATGTTTCTCTAGAAATGTTAGCCATTATTGTTATTGTGAGCCATTATTGTGAAACATTTACATTACATTTACATTTAGGGCATTTAGCAGACGCTTTTATCCAAAGCGACTTACAAAAAGTACATTTACTTACAATAAGTACATTAGTATGACTACGACTAAACGACTACGTTTTCCGCTGTGGAACAACGTAGTTATACTACATTCTGGTGTGAGACTGGGTTGACGTGAGACTTGCTTGAGAACGTCTTTCAAAATCCTTTTTTTTTTAAAGGCCAAAACAGAGAAACTGTTATGTTATAACAAATGCATCTGCATTAGTGTGGACATGGCCTAAAACACCTCTCCTCTTCTCCTCCTCTCTCATTTCTCTGCTTCCTCTCCTCTCTCTTTTCTCCTCTTCTCCTCTCTCCTCTCCTCACATTTAGAACACTTCCTCTGCTCTCATCCCTCCTTCTCTCTGCCTCTTTCCTCTTCTCTCCTCTCTCCTCTCTTCTCAATAACTCCATCCTCCTCCTCTCAATGACTAAAGAATGCATGAGCCAGTGGTGCATGTGAGATAGCTCTGTGTCACAGGGAGGAGAATAGAACATAATGAAAGTAATAACGTTTAAATGAATCCCTCGAAGACCCGGCAGACAGTGAGCGTTTTGATACCAACCCTCCCTCTCTCTCGCCTTGCCCCCCTCTCTGTCTCTCTGTCTCTGTCTCTGTCTCTGTGTCTCTCTCTCTCTCTCTCTCTCTCTCTCTCTCTCTCTCTCTCTCTCTCTCTCTCTCTCTCTCTATATATGTCTGTCTCTCTCTCCCTTCATGATGGATCATGTGTGGGTCTCGCTCTCTATCTGTGAGAATGCCCTCTGTGTTAGAATAGAAGGATGTAATGAGATATATATGCTAGCGATGCAACCCCTAATTCATCTCTCTCACCTTCAAGAGTCACTGTTGTCTCTTTTGTGTGTGTGTGTGTGTGTGTGTGTGTGTGTGTGTTTGTGTTTTTACTGGTTTATTCACCGGTACTTCCTCACCAGTCAGTGCTCCCAGGAGATTGTGCTACCTATACGTGTTCAGGGAAATTAACCATTCGATTTTCCACGCACACACATGCCCACAGGCATGCACACACATATGGAAGGCCAATAGGGTCCCTACTAAGCCTTGTTGTAGACATATATTGATTTAATTCCAAGTAAAATACGACCTTTAACCTTTCATAACGTCATATTTTACGGCATAGTATTTTAGAATAATGCCAATTGGTAAAACAGCCACACTGAACATCAAGAAGACTAGATCTGGGACTATAATAACGCATAGTCACATTGATCTCATAGAAGGCAGAGAGATTGTTCCATACACTACGCAAATTAAAAAAAAACGTGATCTAAGTGAATACACAGTGTATTACCAAATTGAACATGGGTTAAACAGCCCATATAGCCTTCACATAGTATAGTGACTGGTGGATTGGACTGCTGTGGTTTGAATTTGGTTAACGGTGTTTGGGTGAAGAAGGTTCATAATTACTGGCTGCAAGAATCAATAGGTGGAGCTAATTAGATTTCCATTGTTGTTGTTGAATGCAAAATTAGTTCACATTTTATAGTGTTCAAAATATTGTATTTTAATCCGTTATAGAGTTGAGGAATTTAAAGATGTCGTTTTAAGGGCTTAGGGTTAGCGCCAAACTTGATTTTTAACAATACACATCTACAATGAGGCATAGTTGTGACCCTATTGGCCTTCCATACACACACATGCACAGACAATCATCCACACATACACACACACGTGTACACACATTCATATCTGTGTGTGCCTCTAAGCATACAGGTCTATATCCGGTCACAACTCTGTTGTGACCGTGATCTGTAGTCTATCTGTGTGCTCCCCATGGTCCTGCTGCTGTCTTTTGTACTGTGTATTTCATCCATGTATTCATAGGGTCTGAATGTCACGGGAATTGTACGTGATCTTTTTCAAGACATGGAGGGTGGCCTTGTGAGTTATGATCATTTTCAGGTGTGCTGGTATGGTTACCCTGTCCGTCTGTCTGGATGTCTGCATCTCTTTCTGTCTGTCTCTTTGCCTCTCTTGCTTCCTGGCTGTTTTCCTCTCTCTCTCTCTCTCTCTCTCTCTCTCTCTCTCTCTCTCTCTCTCTCTCTCTCTCTCTCTCTCTCTCTCTCTCTCTCTCTCTCTTCGATCGGTCAGTAGAAATGTATGTCCTTCTGCCTGTACTGTCATTCCATTCAATCAACTAGCGTTGTGTTGACCAGTGTTTCCATGGATGCGACCCCTGGTTTTCCTTGAACGATCAGCTGACAAGAGGTGTCAGTTTGGGGACATCAGTGGTCACAGGGGTGGAGACATTTTGTATAAATATATGTTTATATATGTATATATATATATATATATATATATATATATATATATAGCTGGGGAATTGAAAAAAAAAATTATACTCACCATCTATATTTATCAATGCCACATCTACGGCTACTGTCTGGTACTGAGACCTGTGTGTCTGTGTGCGTGTGTACCTTTGTGTGTGCATTTGTGTGTATGCGTGCATTTGTGATTGTGTGTTTTATTATATCGATGAGACATGAGTAAGAATACAAATAGACATGGAGAGAAAAGAAGGGTCAGAGAATGTGAGACCATATTAGACTGACAATTCAAGTTGAGACTGGCCCCTTAATGACCTTCCTCTCTCTGTTTCTTTACTCACTACCCCTCTCTGTTCCTCCGCCTCTCTCTCTCACTCTTCCTCCCTCTCTCTCTTTCATATCACTCCCAATCTCCCCTTTTTATTCTCCTCCATTCACTCCCTCTCTTCCTCCCTCTCTTCCACCCTCTCTCCCAACGCCACGCCTCCCCCATCTCCATTCCTCTTTCCCTTTGCTCCTTCTCCACTCCTGTCCCAGCCCCCACATCCTCCATCCTTCTCCTGCCCCTCTATCTCCCTCTCGCCCGACATCTCCCCCTCTCCCGCTCTCCCTCCCCACTGCTCCCATCTGTCTCTCTCAGGATGGACCGTTTGTTTGGCGTGGACGACGTGTGGCCATGGTGAAAGCCTTCGTCGGGGGCGGGGCTGAGGCCAGAGAGAGCGGGGGGCTGCACCCCGGTGGACATGATTACACTCTATGGGACTAACAGAGGGGCAGGGGTGTGAAATGAATGCATGAGAAGTTTGCTGGGAGCACCGAACAGCACAGCAGAGTCATGCTGAGGTTCATCACATGCGGCTCGCCCCCCCTCCTGTGTGTGTGTGTGTGTGTGTGTGTGTGTGTGTGTGTGTCTGTGTGTCTGTGTGTGTGTCTGTGTGTGTTGGAGTGCTGTGCTTACGTGCGTAGTGATGGACCAGCATGCATGCAGTGCTGACGTGTGTGGGTGTATTTTGAGAGAACAATGGGAGTGTTTGGCAGCAGAGGTAAGGTTAGGCAGGTCGTTACCTAAGCAGGGGAGACTGCACTAATTCAGTATGACTGCAATCAGGGGGACTTAGTATTACTGTCAACCTTGTGTTTCTAAAATGACTCATCCCTGTTGAATTTCACCCGTTGTTAAAGAACATTGGGTCCTTCAATATAGCCACCATTTAAAATGTTTGCAAAAGTAGAATGGATCCAATGTTCTAGCATGAAAATGGTTGGTCGATTTTTATTAAGCCGTTGATAGTATTCTCCAATTCCACTAAACCTTTTTATTTTTCAATTTTATTTCTCGAGATCTTCAATGTGGTAAACACATATTTCCAGTAGACTTATCTTAATCACAATTTCTCGAACTTTGACCACACTGCAACTCCAGGAAATGGCCCCTTCCGTATCATAATCTCAACCAATACCCATAATCCTCTTTGGGTGCATTATCCCGGTGGACCCTAACACATTCCTTTTCCTCGCCCTTCCCTGCTGAACTCGTTTAACTGAAACGGATATCGCTCCCTCCGAACTCCCACCATCTCTCTTTCCAATAACGCAGATTTTGAGGAACCCGTTCCCGTTGTGAGATGAGGGGAGATTGTACTAGAAAGCAGAACTAACTGACCAAACACACAAACACACTCAAAGAGACAGTATACTCACTCATGTTCTGAGCCCTCACACACACTTCCTAAGCTGTTTCCCAGAATGCACGAGGCCTGCTGGAATATTGCCATCGGAGGAATTACCGTGGATCCTCATCACTCATCATCCTCGTCTTTCTGTGAAGCAGAGAAAGAGCCGTCAGATCAAACATCTGGATATGCAAATTCTCTCAGTTTGATATTAAGCGAGGGCCCTGACATTTAGATTTATTGTTTTATATCATTGCTGTTCTCAAACAGAGTACACATCAGACATGGATGTGACAGAGAGACAGAGAGAGAGAGAGAGACAGAGAAACAGAGACAGAGAGAGAGACTCACTGACATGTCTCCCATCGTGTGGCGAGATGGCGAAGCCACACGCTTAGTACACGCATATCTACCCCCCCCTGGGGGGTTAATAACCTGTTCGCTAAAACTAATCGAAATTCAAGAAAGAATAAAACCATCACAGGCTGTTTCCAATTCCTTTGCACCATGGTGTGGCATGAAAAAAAATCTCATCACAACCGCAAAGCCTGAGGAGATGACGCCTCCTCCATTTCTTTTTGCTTCATGTCCAGTTTCCACTGAGACAGCGAGGGTCTTCTCCATTACTGGTGGTATGCATGTTAAGCATAGAGTCAGACGGAGTGTCATTCCTCAGACCTGCGCCATGGATCACTGATATACTATAGAAGCTGTTAGGTATCTGATATTGCAGGGGTATTCAATTAAAATTCAAAGAGGTCCAGTTACTAAAATTTCCTCCCAGCAAAGGTCTGAATGTTATATTGTCACTCGAAATAGTGTACCCTGATGTAAATAAAATCAACAATGTACGTACATTTCTATATAATTTATTGTCAAACTTCAAGTGTTTTTAAAGTAATATACTTTTATCAATAACAGACAACAGAGACTGAATTTCTCCTGAATAAAATATATTTCAAGTAGCCTAAAAACATTCAGAATCTTTTGAATAAAATAAATAAAAAGTGCAAACACAGCTTTGAGCAGCCTGAACTGAACTAACCCTAACCCTATATTTCAAGTAACGCAAAACATTCAGAATCTTTAAAAAAAATAAAAAATAAAAGTGCATCTTTAAGACAAATATTTAACAAAAAACCTTTGAGCTGCCCACCCCCTTTTTTTTTTTTTTTTTTACATGTATTAACTACATTTCAAATAAAATAACATGGGGACCTTAGGCTAAAGCCTACATTTCAAGTAAAATAGAACAGGGCAGAATAAATAAAAGAAAAGTGCAGAACTTTGAGCAGTTCCCTTTCTCCTCTCTCCTTTCCTCCTCACCTTCCTCCCTTTCCAACTTCCTTTCCTAGTGAGAGAAATGGGCATGTAACTGTCCTGCCAGCAGTTTGAATCTTGGCTTAAATGGGGTTAGTGCCATTCTCATGCTCATGTGGAGATGCTCATTGGTGAGCCTGTAACGGTACTTTGTTTTAATAATGTTCATCGTAGAAAGCTGTCTCACAGCTGTAAGTTGATCCAAACATGGTTAATGGTGTGCAGTGCTGCTTTGGTTAGACCAGGGAACATCGTTTCAGGCACAATCTGTAACCAGAAAGTAGCAGAGTCAGTTGTTTCAAAATGCTCTCTCAGAGCAATATCTGCTTGCAGATCAGTGAGCTCTAACTGTAAAGATCCAGGATGTGCCCACTTGAAGGTCTGTCACCTCCTTTGAAAATCCTCTGATTTCTCAGATAAGAAATGGATTCTCGATTAGCAGGAGGAGCTGGTGTCCAAGTTTGAAACTGTCAAATCGTTGACAAAAGTTTCCAATCAGCTTGTCTATGAAGCCGACATAAGGAGAAATGTCTCTCTCACCCTGAATTTGTTCCCGCATTTGTGGGAAGTGCTCACACTCTCCTTGGAGATTGAACCTTTGAAAATGTCCAGCTTTATCTGGAAGGAGCGGACATTTTTCATCAAATCACAGACAGACTTTTTCTGACCCTGCAGCTTTAAATTGAGCTCATTATGGTGTCCTGTGATGTCCACCAAAAAAGCCACCACATCCATCTTGTGCTTATCTTGCAAAAAGTTTGCAAACTGTGTTGCTTTTTGACTCTTGAGCTGCTGTAAGAAAGCAGTTATTTCCTTTCGGATGGACCAGAAGCGTCCCAGTGCATTCCCTTTGCTCAGCCATCTAACGTTGTTGTGGAGTAGTAGGTCATTTGCATCTGCCTCTGTTTCTTTCAGAAATTCTCTTAGCAGTCGATGCTGAACGGATGAGGATGCCCTGAGGAAGTTGATGAGTTTCATCATGGTATTCATTACTTCAGCAAACCCTTCAGACAGAATAGCACAGAGAACAGTCTGATGGATGATACAGTGGTAGGCTATGAGATCAGTGTTGTCTTGTTTCATCCGTGCCACAGCCCCCTTCTCTTTAAACCCAACAGGTCCTCACACATCTCTTTCTTCTCTTTGTGAAGAAATCTCACATACACCAAAAGCTGGGCATTATCCGTTACATCTGTGGACTCATCAATGGCTAAGGATATGCATACTGCGTTCTGAACAGCTGGATCAAGCTGTGCCAGTACATCCTCTGCTAATAGTTGGTTTTCTGGTTGTTGTTGTAGCTGACAATGGTATTTGCTTGATTTTTCCACACGTCATCTTTTTGTTTACCCTCAAGTAAAGTCTCTGCAGCCGCATTTAAGCACTCCTTCACAATTGTCCCATCGCTGAATGCTTTCTTGTGTTGCGCCAAAATCCACGCAAGCTTTAATGAACACTCATTTGCACAATGCTGGCCTGTAAGTGTATGCGTGTGGACACGGGTAGACCTGTCATACTGTGCTTTCAGTTCGATCATTTTACTTGCCCTCACTGCGGACTTCTGTGGGTACCTATCCTCAAATGACCCGTGTTTGGTCTCATATTGGCTATTGATGACGCTCCTGTCGTATTAACTAGATTAGCTGCGCATGCATTTATGATTTATCTTTTTTATTTAATATTAGAATTGCATGTGCTATCTGTGTTTGGCTATCTGCTGAGAACTATATGCTGTTCGCTTTATGCTATTAGAAATCAACTATAAGCAATTTGAGGTTGACTATCTGCAATTAACTATCTGCTATCGGCTGTTCGCTACCTCACTTAGCTACTCCTGCTGTCATATTATTATATATTTTTTGCTGTTCCGTTTTCTTTGGTTTAATTAGTCAGGTAGTTGAGGCTATGAATGACTTGGAAGTATTTTGTTCCTCTTTGACAATTGTACAAATTAGCATTGGAAGGGGAAATGATTGCCTATGGATTGTGTGTGTGTGTGTGTGTGTGTGTGTGTGTGTGTGTGTGTGTGTGTGTGTGTGTGTGTGTGTGTGTGTGTGTGCGCGTGTGCGTGTGCGTGTGCGTGTGTGTGTGTGTGTGTGTGTGTGTGTGTGTTTGGATAAGCAGTCAGAGGTGTTTATTGATGCATTAGATTGCATGTTGTGTTTTATGTACATTTATATATGCCTACGCATTAAAACTTTATGTGAGACACACACAGACACTCCTACACATACAAACACACACGCACACACACACACACACACACACTTAGATAATGTGTCCATTGAAAAGACACAAAAAAACACAAATCATTCACATAAATAAACATCTCATAACAAGATTAACAACACACAGGCATACACACATGTACATGCATACACGCACACGCACACCCACATACACACACATACACACACACTCATGGTTGTCAAGTGCAGACAGAGGGGATGAGCTACGATAGCATGTCTTCTATCGATGGGATTGGTTCTGCTGGTTTTTACGACGTTAACAAGAACAATAACTGGACCTGAACGGCCCTGGGTTTTACGACACTTCTCCAGTGGTTAGACCACACCCAAGCCTTTACACACCACATCACATTCCCTTTAGTAGGTCTGTTTCACACCAGCGCCTAAACCAATCCCATCATGTTTATAGGACACTGCTTTTAGAAAATAACCTAAGCCAAGAAGGCTGTAGGAGGAGGTAATGATGGAGAGAAAATTACTTTTACAGAAAGATACATATTTAGCATCACAGAACGACATAGAGACAGAGAGAGAGAGAGTGAGAGAGAGAGAGAGAGAGAGAGAGAGAGAGAGAGAGAGAGAGAGAGAGAGAGAGAGATGTCATCAAACACAAGGCATTTTTGTAATCAGATTTTTTACGTACAATATTTGCTCTTTATTGCTTTGTGTTTTAAGTGTTTTTGCATTTTTTTGCCAATCCTTTTGCAAGTAACTTTCATGCCAATAAAAGTTACTTGATTCACCTTAGGGCCACTTTGGATAAAACCATCTTCTAAATGACTACTAGTGAAGATGAAAGAAAGAACATAAATAATAAATTGGGATTCCGTCACTCAATAGGAATCATTTTGAAGTGTGCTCACTTCCAATCCCGGACTTCAAATGTAGCAGCGATAACTGCTGCGTTAAAAGCGGAGACCACTCATACAAGGTGAGTGGTGCGACATGGGGTTAAAACCTGTGACCATGTGGCAGGGACACATTATCTGTGCGTGGTGACAGAAGGGCAGCTCCCGAAGTGCCCGTAGACCGGAGGGAGGCGGAGAAGATTAACCTTGTCTCCCACCTTTGTCTTTGAAGAAGACCAGAGGACCACTCAAAGCACTGTACAATATTGCCTGGAATTCACCCATTCATGCGCACATTCACACACCGACGGCGGTGTCAGCCACGCAGGGCGACAGGCCAGCTCGTTGGGATGCAGTCAGGGTGAGGCGTCTCGCTCAGGGACACCTCGACACTCGGCTAGGAGGAGCTGGGGATTGAACTAACAACCGTGCGGTTAACAGACAACCCACTCCACCTCCTGAGCTACATGCCGCCCTTGGCATGGCAATGTGAGATTCCCCATGTAAGCTCATTTCCTCAAGTCAAATAATACACTTATTTAGCATCATGTTACCAAGCACCAGGGACAGACACCATATTGTGTTTCTTTATTTATATGGCAACAGTGGCAGTAGATTGACAGGTGAACAGAACAGACTTTGACATTCGGTAACTGTAAAGGATTACAATTGTATGTGCCTTTGTATCTCTGCACGTGCAAATGTGTGTGTGTGTGTGTGTGTGTGTGTGTGACACACACTACTCAGAGCTCAAAGCGGCCATGCTACAAGGAGCCCCTCTCTTGTCAAACTTTGTTTTTTTTTTACCCTCAGTGCTCGTAAAGCCTGACAGTCATCCTCTACACACACTTTCATCTCCTCGTCCCTGGGAATCAAACGCATGCCGCTTCTTACAACACCGCAATCACACACGACCCACTGCCCCGCACTCCATCCCCAGCTACTCCCTCTCTACTCCCTCTCCTCCCCTTTCCTCCCCTCCCCATCTCTGCCTCTCTCCCCTCAACTTCCCCAACTCTCCTTACCTCCCCCCTCGCCCCCATTCATTCCCGCCTCCCTCCTCTCTCCACACCTCATCTCCCCCCTCTCTTCTCCTCACCACCCCCTAAATATCATGCCACCTTCCCCCTGTCACCCTAGCGCCCCCCCCCCCCCCCTCCGTCCCCAACTCATCTCCCCCAAAATTCTCCCGTCTTACTGCTCCTCCCCCCTTTTCCAAACCTAATCTGCCTCCTCTTATTCCACCTCCCCCCTCTACACCCCTTCCCCCCTCTCTCTTCACTTCATCTTCCCCCTCCACCACCTCCCCCTCTCTCTCTCCCCCCACATCCCTCATCTCCGCAACATCCAACACGTCTCCGCTGTCAGCTTGCAGATGTTTTTCTTTTTCTTCTTTCTTCTTTTTTTCTCCTCCAACATAAAGGTTGTTCAACTTCTGTGATGTTGGTTCAGTTGAGCGCGCTTGTCACACAAACGCAAAGAGACATACACACACACACACACACACACACACACACACACACACACACACACACGCACACACACACACACACACACACACACACACACACACACACACACATACATACACAAACAAACACACAAATATATACATACACACACACTCATATTTACATTTAGGGCATTTAGCAGACGCTTTTATCCAAAGTGACTTACAATAAGTACACTTGTCATAAGAAAGTGAAACAATACATCGCTGTTGGTACAGTTAGATTCATAGAATCAAAGCACTAACAATAGCTAGGGTAACCCATTCCCTGTATACAACAATGATAGCTAGGATAAGATGCTACATAACTATAACCAAATAGGTAGAGGACTCTCTCCTCTATACCTCTCTGTCTTGCCTCCTTTCCTCCTCTCTCTTATCCACATCCTCTCTCCTCTCCTCCTCTCTCTCAGATGATGTTAAACTATCATCTCTCTCCCTGGTCTTCAGTAAACGGGCTGTTCAATATCAAAAGTGCAATCCTGCATTTTGCTCCTAAATTTGTATTTAATTTGATGTAGTTGTCACACATTTTCTTGTAAAGACCAAAAGTAACCATTTCCATTAGAGGAAAGTGAATTTGTCTAATAAATCAACCTTACATATTCTGTATTGCAGAAATGAAATGTGTCTCAGTGTCTGGTCTAGTGACATTTTGAAAGTTTAAAGTGCAACACTTTGTCGCAAGATAACAATGGAGTTCAGAAACCTGTTAAGTGCCATACATAAGCAGTTTTAGACCGCATAATTAAAGATACTTGATGACCATGTCACCCACCTTGCACATGCCTGCGTGCCCTAAATTGCTTTCTGATTTAGTACATTAGGCCACGCGAAGGGCCGCTCTCAGATTAATCAGAGAGAGAAAACAGCCCACCATAAAAAAGGCAACAGCGCCGTGTAGGCCCAATTACCAGGCCCACCGTAAAGAATGAATCACAAAATAATGAAAGCATTAATCTCTGAGATGGTTTTCTGTTGGATTCTCAGTAAAACACTAAGCCAGCGATGCGAGCGATCCTCAGTAGCATCGCTCTCTGTGTCGGGCGGGTTTGATTTGCGAACCGGCCCGTCCGCACGTGTCGATCAACAACGGGGCCATCAGATAATCCATATGTTCCCGGGAATTCTCTTTTCGTCAGGAGAGGCCGTGTTGACGTTGAGACATTGGAGGAGTGAAAAACGTTGTGTTAGCACGACTATTTTAATGTTGTAGCTAAGCACTGCCGTACGTTTTCTTTGTTGCTGTTATGCAATCCTTTTTGTCCTCGGGATTGAATATCTATTTATCTATCTAATCAGTCTGTCTGTCCGTCTGTCTGTATGTCTGACAGTCATCAGTCTGTCCCCATATCTCTCTCTCTCTCTGTGTCTGTTTGTCTCTCTCTCTCTCTCTCTCTTTCTCTCTTCAGTCCAATTGCAGCCTATTCGGCTCACAACCCATGGAGTGGATGGACCTTATCCCACCTTTGTATACAACATCATAATCATAAAGTCTAAAGCCCTCTCCCGTCAGCGTGAGCAGGGCTCCAGCCTGCTCCCTACAGCCTGCTCCCTACATATTACAATATATATTTTGTATGAGTGTGAGGGTGTGTGTGTGTCTGTGTGTGTGTGTGTGTGTGTGTCTGCGTGTGTGTGTGTGTGTGTGTGTGTGTATGCAGGTGTGTGCATTGCAACATACTGGTGCATTGTGGTTGTTTTACTTCGATACATGATTCATAGAGAGACTTAAAACGTCTGGTTTGCGGACACGCCAGCTTATCAATACAGAAATGATCAATATAGCTATTAACTCCCCCGCTGTTCCGTCCCCAAATCCTCCCCCCTCCCTTTCTCCCCTCCCCTAGGGGCAGATGTTTGCTTGACAACCATCCATGCTAGCTTTACGACGTGGAGGGTAGAATGTGTTGGATGAACACTCTTTTCAGTAAAATATAATGATGTGCAGATTTGTATTCATTGTTTGAATTAACTCTTCTTCGCTGGAGTGGTTTCAACTCCTATTTATTTGTAGGAAATAAAAATCTAAAGGGAATACTTTTGACCAAGCCAACTGGTCGAGCTACCAAATTGAACATTAGGATCAAAGTACTGCGTGGGATATTAATAAAGAAAAATCAAATTGGCTGAAACAGCCTACAGCAGATGAAAAATTGCTAACTGGGCTCTCATACTCTATTACAATTTTTAAATCTATTTTTATTAGTCTTATTTGATTGAGCCGTACCACGGCCACATGCTCTGGCTGCGGCAACAGCATGCGCTCCAGTGTGTGCAAGTGCCCCCTGGTGGTGCATAGAACCCCCTTCAGGGTTTAGATGTTATTCATGCCATGTCTGGAAGCAGGACACAAAGTGGAGTATTAATCCTATCATTAGGCCTCTGGTCTCAGAGCCCCTTCTGCTCTAATGAATGTCAGTGTTTGTGTATTTTGAGCGTAACAGTTGGTTGATGATGGCGGATCGGAGCATGTTAGCAGGCTAATGGACTAAATGACTCTCTGAGATCCTCCATTATCACAAACCAACCTCCACTCTCTTTATTTGTGTAGCTCTGTCTTTCCCTTGCAACCGTTCCCTCTCTTCCTCTCTCTCTCTCTCTCCACTGGCTCTGTTGCCTTCGGTCCAGCGCCATTTTCTGCTCTATGATCCTTCCCCTTTTTGCTCTTTCTCTTTCGTCACTCCAGTCTCCCTTCCTTTCTCTTTGTCTCCTTCTCTTTGTCCCTCTCTTTGTACTTTGACACTGTTTCTCTTTCCATTCTCTCTCTCTCTCTCTCTCTCTCTCTCTCTCTCTCTCTCTCTCTCTCTTTCTCTACCTCTCTCCTCCCTTTCCAACTCTTCCAATACTTCCCCTCCCTGCTCCTGTTTTACGAGGTCATCTTCCACTGCTCTCTTAACACACAGTCCTGAAGTGAATATTAACCAAGCACCCTTCCCCATCTCTCTCTCTCTCTCTCTCTCTCTCTCTCTCTCTCTCTCTCTCTCTCTCTCTCTCTCCCTCTCTCTCTCTCTCTCGCTCTCTCGATCCCTTCTATATCTGTCTCTGTCTCTCAATCTTTCTCTCTCTCTTCCTTCATTTACGTTTTGAATAAGTACTCCCACCTGGTTAAAGGCGAAGCAACCCCCCTCTGGCCCAGCCAACTGATGTCATTGGTCGCCATGAGTACTGGCTCCGCCCACCAATGTGATGCCCTGCGAGGTGTCATGGCAACAACTGCCGGTTCCTGCTGGTTCTGATTAGTAAAATACATGGCTGTGTACGCAAAGAAAAAAAACATGCACGCGTGCGTATACACAAACACACACACATATTATACACACACGTGCGCACTGCGCACACACTCAGACATGTATGCACACACGTACTTTCACAATTAACTTGACAATGCCGTTCAGTGGTGTGCGTTGTGGCGGTCGGAATACCAAGCGTTGGTGTTTGAATTCTGTTCACGACAACAAGAGACTCGTTCTAATTTAGACAGAGCACCAGGCCTGTAGATGGCCTCCAAATGATCCTGTTCATTATGGGATGCATGGCAGTGAGCCACCTTTATCCAGGAGACTGCATGTCAGATCACGGTTACCACGGTAATGGAATGTTGTTTTTTTATTTTCTATTCTACGTACGACAACAGCTGCGGAATAACCCTGAACACTGCCGATGGGGGCAGAGAAAGAGAAAGACCCAGAGAGAGAGAGAGAGAGAGAGAGAGAGAGAGACAGAGAGAGACAGAGAGAGAGACTTGATAGGTGGAGTAGGTCGTTATGTGTAGAGTTGCCGGTTGGATCCTTGGCTCCTCCGGTCTCTGTCAAGGTGTCCTTGAGCAAGACGGTTAGCTCCCAACTGCTCCTGTTGTGCAAGTCGTTGGCACGCATGGCTGACTCTGTGGTGTGCGGATGGTTGAGGAATCTAAATACAGCCCGGCTCAGCCCTGTTCAGTGGGTGGATGTTTCCATTGTGTATCTCATTTCCGCACATCCTTGTTTCTACTCCAAAGGAGTCCAACAGGTAAGGGTTA
Organism: Micromesistius poutassou; assembly: GCF_964030765.1. NCBI lineage: Eukaryota > Metazoa > Chordata > Actinopteri > Gadiformes > Gadidae > Micromesistius > Micromesistius poutassou. The sequence goes on from NC_140276.1 coordinate 11,211,085, forward strand.
GGGGCATCTTGTTTATTGATGCCTTTACAGGAATACTTTGGGCATTGGGGATCGATCTTGGAAATTTTTGGTTGGGAGCCAAGCACCCTTATCACTATGGACCACCCTTAGCCCAGAACTGGCACTGGTTTAACCAGTTGGCTGCTAGAGACATCTCTTGTTAGGTATGTGTATTCACTCTAGTGTGGTTAAAGGGCCATATGGGTGTGGATGATTCAACTATCGCAACCGTCTCTCATGGCTTCACTTAAACATCTGTTGCCAACCTCATTTGTCAAACACTTGGCATTAGTTCACTTCTTGCCATGAACGTAAAAAAAAAAAGCGCTAACAATACTAGTACATATACCAGTTAGATAATCTGTACTCTCTCTCTGGACCGAACCATTATCTCTGCTGTGTGACTCTCAGGGTCTTCCACCACGACCCCCAGAGACTCTTACCAGAACCCCTCTGTTGATGAAGCACCTGCGGGCTTTCACCAAGGAGTGCCAAGCTCCTGCTTGCCCTTCATCAATAAAAGACCTGTCGGATGTTGACTCCCACCTGGAGGATAGGGGAGTAGACAGGGAGGATAGGGGGAGACATCACTTTTTCTGTCTGTTCACAATGATTGCACTATTGCACACACACATACTGTGTGTATACAGTGTATCTTTAATTGATCTGTTTATAGGAGATACTGGATTTTTTTTAATACCCCACATTTAACTTTTTATATATTGAGTATTTAATATTCTAATATCTGATATATTTTGTATTTAACGTTTTATACTTTGACCTCTTAATTGTTCACCTGCTTTGGTAATGTTAATTTTTGTTTTTCATGCCAATGAAGTTTTTTTTAATTCAATTTAATTTAATTTAATTGAGAGAGGGAGAGAAAAAAAAGAGAAACAGAGAGAGAGAAAGAGAAACAGAGAGAGCGAGTGATAGAGAGGGATGGAGAGAGAGAGAGAGAGAGAGAGAGCGAGAGAGAGTGAGAGTGTGTAAGAGGGAGAGAGAGAGTGACAGAGAGAGCACGATGCTCATGTTTTCCCTATGGATTACAGTGCCTGCTTATGTATTCTCCATCAGGGGTAATGTGTGTGTGTTGATATGAAAGAATGAACATTGCTCCTGGTGGGAGCTAAACACAGCCTGGAGACCACCCGTGGAGACCACCCAGGAGTCATCCCCAGCTCAGTGGGTCGGCTTTAACCTCCCGCAGTTGATCTCCTGGGAAGCCTGCAGAAATGCCAGGGTGGGGTTAAATGGTAGCATCTCTCTCGTAAAATAAATGTTTGTGGGGAACCGTCACACTTGTTTTTTTCTAACTTAAGAGAGTATTGTTTCATACTCGCGTTGTGGAAGAAAACTGCTGTCTGCAGAATATTTTTGACAAAAGCGAATATGTTTATATGCGATCACGATGTTATTGTGAAAAAAATGATCAACCTATATATTGTGAAAAACGATATTGGCAGAATAATCGGTGCATTCGTACTATTAGTACTAGTAGATAAACGAGTAGTAGTGGAAGTAGTAGCGATAGTTTCATCATGTCCTTATAGTAACCTTTACCAATCAGGGGAAAGGAACGCAGGGGTCATGGAAGGTAGCAGACATGGCTACTTATTTAATAGGAGAAGAGCAAAAGTGGCACAGGCAGCTGTGAAATGCCTCGATAATGGCACAATGACAGGGAGGCAACAGAGGTTGCACCTTTTGTACATTTTGGAAGATGCAAATACACTCACTTACGCACAAACATGCACTGTTACATACACACGCGCACTCAAGCAAAGGCCTGCCTTCACACACACACACACACTCATATATAGTGTTCTTACAGTGCAACGTACACACACACAGACGATCGGCTTGTGGTTTAATAAGTGGGTCTGTTGGAGAGAGATTACCCATGATCCCTTGCTTCAAACGGCTTTGTCGCTTTCATCTCCTGGTTTCCATGTAGAGTGGGGGCTTCACCATCAAAACCTTCTGGAACCTCCTAGAACCATCCTAACAACTTCAATTACCCTGAAAACCCATGCTGGTGGACCTCCATTAACACCACACTCACACACACACGCATGCAACTACACACACACACACACGCGCGCGCGCACGCACGCACACACACACACACACACACACACACACACTCATAACAATTTAAACAGATATTCTTTCCCATTGGCCCAAAGCTAGATCCCGCCCGCTCGGTCCCACTCTTCATTGGGCGGATGAGACAGATTGCAACAGAGCGTGTGCGATGAGCAGCCCTGTAAAGGCTCCGGTCAGGCCGCTCTAACGATGCGCTTCACACCTTAATTTCCTTCATCCGTCACCGTTAACCGCTAGCCACCCAACGGAAAGCTAGCCCGCGGTTCTCGCTGGCTGAGAACACTAATGTCTCTGGTTTGCTCTCTGACCTGTTTTACCACCCTGAATGTTTTGGACGTTGTGTACGGACGGCAGCCCCCGGCATGCCGCAGAACTGCGTTACTCAGAATGTTATAGAATATAGAAAGTCATCTCCCTAGAACATCTCTCTAGAACAAGAGTTGCAGTTAGGGTGTGTGTTGTTTCAACAGCCCTTATTCTTTCTATTTTTCTCCTGCAGCAATGGGTGTCAACATATTTCTTCCTATTTCAAGGGAGAGCAAGAGAGAGAAAGAGAGAGAGAGGGGGGGAGAGAGAGATGGGAAACTTGTGATTTAATGGAACTCCTACTTTCGGAGGACTAGATACACAACAAAAGTACAAACACTCCCCACACTCAAACACACACACACACACACACACACACACAATAAAGCAAATACTACTTTACAACCAAATTTGCAAGCCTTTTCTCACACACACACACACACACACACACACACACACACACACACACACACACACAATAAAGCAAATAGTACTTTACAACCAAATTCACAAGCCTTTTCTCACTCAAACACACACACACACACACACACACACACACACACACACCACACACACACACACACACACACACACACACACACACACACACACACACACACACACACACACACACACACACACACAAATACACTTGATCACATGGTAACACACACACCTACACACAACATACAATACTGACTTTACCAGTCCCATCACAGGAGCTGAAAGAAGATTAAGATAGAGAGGGAGAGAGAGAGTTCAGCCACTCTTCACTCTTCACTCAATCCCAAATCTGTACTCATGTGTGTACTCACACATTCGCCATCACACCCCAAACCCATTAGACTCTAGAATGATCTTGTGGTGAGGTTGTAGAATGTTTTGCGGGTAGGGCTCTACAATATTCTGTTCAAGTCCAAGTCGAATAAATGTCTAGTGGTCAGATTCTAGAATGTTCTATTGGTCAGGTTCTAGATTGTTTTGGTGGCACTGTTATATTATGTATAGGATGTTCTGGGGGTCAGGTTTTTTTTATGTATTGGGGGTCATGGTTCTACGCTGTACTTGGGGGCCGGTTCTAGGATATTCTGGGGGTCAGTTTCTAGAGTGTTCTGGGGGCCAGGTGTTGTACTCAGGTCTCCGGGTCTAATGAGAGCAGCTGGGGTTTCCAGCTCTTTACTTTGAGAGGGCAGGCGTTTAGCAGAAAGTAATAACGTTTTCAATCTCCCTGTTGCACTTACACACACAGCTATTCGCATGAGTGTTTTTACGTGTGTGTGTGTGTGTGTGTATGTGTGTGTGTGTGTATGTAAGACTGTGCATGTGCAAAAGTCTCAGATTTAAGGTGTGAATGTGTGCACAATTCTTGAGATGTCAAGTGTGTGTGTGTGTGTGTGTGTGTGTGTGTGTGTGTGTGTGTGTGTGTGTGTGTGCAAGATGTCAGTGGTGAAGGAGCCAGGGGTGTACCAGGTAGGTGCTGAGCGCTGCTGCAGAGTTATGTGGCTGCTGTGAGAGTGCACGTGGAGCAGGTAAGTGCATGTGGAGCTGGGTATAGTGCACGGCGGAGGAGGTGGGAAAGAGGAGAACTGAGACTGACTAATGAGGAAAAAATAGACAAGCTGCCGGGATCCATCATGGCAGCTCACACACACTCTTTCCCCTGCTCTCATCCTTGGTCTCTTTCTCTCTGTTGCTGTCTCTCCTTCTCCCCTATTTATCTCTTATATATAAATACATCAGTCTCTCACTCTTAATTCACTTTAAAACAGTTGCATTGGCTTGGAAAATAAGCATTAAAATTGCCAAGCCGTTTGAACAAAGGAAAAAGAACAAAGTACTACGTATATCCCTCTCACAGACTAGGTCTATTGTCTTTCTGTCCTTCTGTGTGTCTAGACTCGCTCCCTCTGTATCTGTTTGGCTGTCCGTCTTAACGTCTGTCTGTGCCTTTGAAACTGTGCAAAGCTGTCAGTAGCTGAGTGTTAAAAGGCTTCGTTAAGAAAAGTAATTGAGAGATCTTCTGAATGTTCTTGAACAACAGCCTCCTACATCCTGTAGAACTCGCATTTCAATGTGATCAGATTTCTTCTGCATGAAATAGAATCCCTCTGCCTGGCAACCCTGCTTCCCTCCTCCTCCTCCCCTCCTACTCCTCCCTCTCCTCCTCCTCCTCCCTGCCCTTCTCCTCCCCTCCTACTCCTCCCTATCCTCCTCCCTCTCCTCCTCCCCTCCTCCTCCTCCTCCCTCTCCTCCTTCTCCCCTCCTCCTCCCTCTCCTCTTCCCTCTCCTCCTCCTCCTCCCCTCCTCCTCCTCCCTCTCCTCCTCCCCTCCTCCTCCCCTTCTCCTCCTCCCTATCCTCTTCCCCACTTCCATCTCTGTCTCCTCCGCGTCCTCCCTCTCCTCCTCCTCCCCTTCTCCTCTCTCTCCTTCCCCTCTTCTACCTCCTACACCTTTTCCTCCATCTCCTCCATCTGGTCCCAGGGAGGAGGATGAGCTAAGATGAGGAGCTATGGGGTGATGGAGCCTAGTGGAGGGGGAGTCGGTTGGAGCAGGGTGGTGTCATCCCCACAGGCTGGGCAGGCTAGCAACTGGTGATGAGGAGACAATCACACCAATAATAACTCTTACTCTCTCTCTCTCTCTCTCTCTCTCTCTCTCTCTCTCTCTATACCTGTCCTCTTATTCCTTCCACATTCCACAGCTGTGTGTTAGGCTGTGTCTATCAGATGTATGGCTTTGCCTCCCCAGATCAGGCGGGAGGGAAGTTACGGTTGTGTTTGTGTCACACACTGCGTGAATTAGAATTCCACCTATTCACATTCATCCGTCGCTGGGATTGTTTGGCACGTCGGTTATGTGTGACGTGTAAGTTGCGAGATGCTTTGTGGGGGCCATGTTGCAAGACGGCTTCCCAGAATCATGTGTTTACTCTGTTTGTTTGTTTGTTTGTTTTCGGTTTGACTGTTTCGGGTCTGTGAACGCGGGGAGGTATTTCAAAGTCATCGTTGGGGCCAGGATGTTTGGGATGATTCAAAGTGCTTATAAATAGGGGTATAAATCACCCCCACCAACCCAAGGCGGGACATCAACCTGTAAACAACCTGCTTTTACTTAGGAGCACAGTGCGAATCCTGCTTTTTACGCATACCCCTTTTAATAAAAACGTTTGTCCTTGAACTGTTTGTGACGAGCCAGCATAAAAGGCTGTGATTTGATAGTGGCACGACGCAGCCTTTAGTTTTTTTGTTCTTTTCAAGCCGTTGTCTGCTTGATATTCACGATGTGTGCGGACGGCCCACAAACTCATTTCTCAGATGCCACAGGGAATGGGGCCATTAAAGCAGAAATAGGCAGCCCTCTGCCAGTGGGAGACGCACAGAGGAGAGCAAGGTGAAAAAGAAAGCCCTGTCGTTAACGTACACCATTGTGTATCCTCCTCCGAGCTAACCCCCTCCTCTCTCTCTCTTCTCCATATTACCCCCCCTCATTTTTGCCTGCAGTAACTGTTTACTTTCTGCCTTTCGAATCCGCAACAAGAGGGTTTCCCCCACTTAAGAATTTCTGAAGCGGATTCGTGACTTCTTTTGTGTCGTAACAAAATGAATCATGGTGTTCCAGGACAACCTCTGCAATGCAGACGGCAGGCTCTCTCCCTCTGGACCGGGGGTATGGTAGTACACTTCAGGCTCTCTCCCTCTGGACCGGGGGTATGGTAGTACACTTCAGGCTCTCTCCTTCTGGACCGGGGGTATGGTAGTACACTTCAGGCTCTCTCCCTCTAGACCGGGGGTATGGTAGTACACTTCAGGCTCTCTCCCTCTGGACCGGGGGTATGGTAGTACACTTCAGGCTCTCTCCCTCTGGACCGGGGGTATGGTAGTACACTTCAGGCTCTCTCCTTCTGGACAGGGGGTATGGTAGTACACTTCAGGCTCTCTCCCTCTAGACCGGGGGTATGGTAGTACACTTCAGGCTCTCTCCCTCTGGACCGGGGGTATGGTAGTACACTTCAGGCTCTCTCCCTCTGGACCGGGGGTATGGTAGTACACTTCAGGCTCTCTCCTTCTGGACCGGGGGTATGGTAGTACACTTCAGGCTCTCTCCTTCTGGACCGGGGGTATGGTAGTACACTTCAGGCTCTCTCCCCCTAGACCGGGGGTATGGTAGTACACTTCAGGCTCTCTCCCTCTGGACCGGGGGTATGGTAGCATACTTCTAAAAGTTCCCTGGCCGGGTCGCCCTGCGTGTTTTAGAGGCGAGATGGGTCGAGGAGAGCAGGGGAGGGAGAGGGAAGGAAAAAAAAATAACGAAACAGAAAAATGCGTCACACATAAACAACCCATCCAGCTCCTGGTGTTATTTCACAGACCTGTCCTCCCCCCGGTGAACAGCAGTAACTGGATGAGATGAAGTGATAGAAGACCAGACAAGCCGTCCAGTTGCAAGCGTGTCATTTGGTATTTAGATATTACTTCATCAACCCGCGACTACATCTCTACACTACACACTAGGTGAATAAACTGGTTTTCCACCAAGATCATTTCATCCATTTTAAGTTTGTTATTGCGATTTTTGTATTCTTATCTTTGTAATAATTTAATTCTGCCAATGTTTGTGTTGGTTTCATTATATTATTGTTATAGAATACAAAAATGTACTATCCAAATAATCTTGACGAAACATAGCTCCAGAGAGTTCATCACATTTGCATAAAAAGGCCATTTAAAATGCAACATAATACGGCTAAAGTCAACTTTTCTAGTCACAAAAAGCCAAATGAACAATTTGGCTTTATTCTACCCTACTCCATTTGGAATCTACTCTACACTACTTAAATCTACTCTACTCTACCCTACTCTATTTGACTCTTCTCTAAGCTACTCTGCTCTGCTCTGCTCTACCATACCCCACCATACTCTACCGACTGTGCTCCTCTCCAGCTCTAATCTCTTCTAGTCTACGAGGTTCCCCCTGCAACGTGTCGTCCATTCTGCGGTGAGGAGAGCGATGCTCTGTGAAAGGAGACCCTGGTTCAGCCCCAAGGTCAGAGGAGCCCCGTCTAGGTGAAGCGATCCCAGCAAGATGACACTAAACACATTAAAACATTAGCACATTCACACATGGGTCTTGTTGCACATGAGTCACATGGTCCATGTGACCTTGAGCTATGACTAGAGGTTAGAAAATAAGCACCCACACATGGACAAACACACACACACACACACACACACACACACGTGTGCGAGCGCGCACACACACACACACACACACACACACACACACACACACACACACACACACACACACACGCGCATACACACGCGCACACACAAAGACACACACACACACACACAAAGAAAGAGACATAGACGCACACACACACAGATGCGCACACACAAAAACATGTATGGAGCAGTGCAGTTAACCCAGCTTTGCTTGACTGGACCAAAAGAGGAAGTTCTATTGGTTGAAACAGATCCACAGATTACAGGTCCACAGATGGTGGAAAAAAAAACCTGTGTCTCAGAAGGAATTCAGCATATTCAAACACTGTTGAACAAGAAAGACTAAAACAACAAAAACTGCCATTTTGATCTATTTCTTATCTTATCCATAGTCTGTGAGCCTCTGATTACTAAGATAGAACTGGATATGCAAATGTCACCCCTATCTGTAGTGATGAATCTACCATTTTCTATGACAGCCTTCACAGGCTAAATCGATCAAAGTGTGAGGAATGTATTCAGGATGCACACGACACACTCTATCATTCAGAGAACAAGCTGTTGGTGTGCTTTTATGAACTTACTAATGGGGGAATCAATCATCAATCTGTCTGTCTGTCTCTCTCTGTCTCTCTGTCTGTCTTTCTGCCTGCCCCACTGCCTGTTTGTCTCTCTTTCTTTCTGTTAGACTAGTCTTTCTTTCCAGCTTTCTTTTCTGCCTGCCTGTCTGTCTACAATCTACATCTGGTTCTGAACCAAGTCATTCTCTTCGTCTCTGTACTCCAGAGTCTATATCTTCACCTGGCTCTGAACTAGTAGATCTTGTCGGAACCAGCCTCTCCCAGTACATCTGGTTCTGAGTGACGGTGGGTGGTGGGTTGGTGTCTTAATGGGTCAGTGGAACGGTACCATCTATAGGTGCCTGGAGAGTTTATCTGTTCCACTGCGGCAAACCCAACTCTATGCCTGTATGTGTATCTATCTATCTATCTATCTATCTATCTATCTATCTATCTATCTATCTATCTATCTATCTATCTATCTACCTATCTATCCATCTATAAGCCTGTCTATCCATCTATCTATCTGTGTGTGTGTGTGTGTGTGTGTGTGTGTGTGTGTGTGTGTGTGTGTGTGTGTGTGTGTGTGTGTGTGTGTGCGTGTGTGTGTGCGTGTGTGTGTGTGTGTGTGTGTGTGTGTGTGTTGTGTGTGTGTGTGTTTCAGCATGTGTGTGTTAATGTGTGTGTGTGTGTGTGTGTGTGTGTGTGTGTGTGTGTGTGTCTGGCATGTGAGTGTATGTGTGTGTGTGTGTGTGTGTGTGTGTGTTGTGGTTCTTGCGGTGGAACATCCGAGAACCTGTCAGCTTCGATTGAGAAACTCATTCATTTCAGAGAAACCATCTGTCCTGTCATATATATCCTCACTCCTCTCTCCTCACCTCTCCATCTCCACCTCTGTTTTCCTGTCCCCCCTCCCCCCTCCCCCCTCCTCCCTCCCCCCTCCTCCCGTTCCATCCCCCCCCCCCCCTCTCCCCCTCTCTCCCCCCCTCTCCTCCCCTCTCCGGTGCAGCTTTTTATGAATCCTATTTTACTACCACTGCTGCTGCTTGCTGCTGTCCCCAGAGGACAGTGTGGGAGGGGTCTGTGACATCACACGACAACGCGGCACATACTGAATGAGATCCCTTGCTGTGGTAGATGACATTGCCTCGGCTCGGTTGGAAGGGTTGTGTGGTGTCCACGACGGGATGAGCGGCGGGCATGTTGGGGCGACGGTGTCAGGCGGCCGCGTGGCGGTTCATTTGCTAATGCAGCACGGCCGTGGTGCTACGTCGCTACATTGCTACATGGCCACGCCGCGGCGTTAAGTGATGCGTTCAACAGGCAGACTGCCATCGATGCAATCAGAGGGGGACGACACGGTCAAGCAATGCTCTCTCTCTCTCTCTCTCTCTCTCTCTCTCTCTCTCTCTCTCTCTCTCTCTCTCTCTCTCTCTCTCCCTTGAGACGAGACAGGGCCGGCTGCAGCAAGGACAGGGGATTGGAGGGGGGAGATAGAGTGTGGGGGGGAGAGAGGGGAGAGAGAGAGAGAGGGGGGAGGGAGGAAGACAGAGGGTTGATCGAGAGAGAGGGAGAAAGCAAGGGCAAGGGAGATAAAGGGTTGAGGGAGAGAGAAATAAGGCATCATAAATGGTGTAGAGAGCGAGAGGGTAAGAGAGAGAAAGAGAGCCTCCGGTTATTGTTTAGACTGAACATATAAAGTAATCTCCAGCGTAATAGTTAGAATTAACGAGATGGATGGAAAAATGTGTTTGCACAAAAACATCAGCAATGCCCTTCATCACAGGTGCTCATTAGTTGCTTCCACATATGTCTATAGTAGTAGTATACAGTATATTAATTTGGAATGATAATTCAGCATCTTGTGTTCCTAAGACAGCGAACCACCATCAATTAGAACACACATTCTCCTTCATTCTAGTCCCAGAATTCAATCTGTCTTTATAGCACACATCCTATTAAAGCCTGACACAAAATGCATGTGCACATATTATATGGAGATTAACATAAATGTTTACATATAAACATTTTATATGTTATAATTTCTCCTTTACAGACCCTCTCTCTCTACAGAATGGGTGGAGGTTTCCAGCAGTGGTGTCTTCGGCCATTCTGGCACCCTAGGTGAGATTCCCTCCCCCCTCACACACACTTTATGATTTACCTACCAGGTGCATCGATGCATAGATTGTCCACAACTGGCCCCTCTCCCGCCGTCTCTTGTTTTCATCCCACTAAAAACAAAAAAATAAGTCAGGAATTGGCAAATATTTATGTTTTGAGAAAGCGGGGTGAATTATTATTTTTTATAATACCCACCCCCCACCCCCAAACACCAACAAAAAATATCTAATATGATAATCAGTCCATAAACTCTGACAAATGTGTACAACACAAAACAAATGGTGTAGCCTTGAGTAGTTGAAACGCAACCGTTCACTGTTACATGTTGCTTGAGAACTGCCAGTTATAATATAGATGGCAACTATCATTATTGGGTGGGCAATCATCCAGCGCTCTGGTCCACGATGTAGAGCGGATTATACCAAGCCTAGGGGGAGCCATTTGAACTATAATCCACCAAAAATATGAATGCAAATATTTCCAGCCTTGGGATCCTTCCCCCGTCCCCCTGGGTCAGCCCAGTTCAGATCCTATTACACACTCTGTGAACTGGAGCCATCATTCTTACTGCAGGTCCCAGTACAGCCCAGCTTCTCCATCACACACTGGACTATCTCCGCTACAATACCCTCTCCACTCCTCTTTCTCTTGATTCAAAAGACCTTCATAGATCTTCGTTTAAAAAAACTTTATTGGCATTAAAGATTGGAAGACACTACTTATAGGTGTGTGTTATACATGCGGAGTGTATGCATGTATAACGTCACACACACACACACACACACACACACACCCTCTCCCTCAATTCAAATTCAGTTATTCATTTGCATGGAAAACATCTACACTATCTACACTACTCAACCCCTCAAAAGTACCAAAGTAAAATAATTCTTGAATAAGTACTTGAATAAGACGATACAGAAAAGTGTTCCCTCTGCCCTCTTTATAATTATAGGGCTAGTCTCTCTCTCTCTCTCTCTCTCTCTCTCTCTCTCTCTCTCTCTCTCTCTCTCTCTCTCTCGCTCTCCTCTCTCTCTCTCTCTCTCTCTCTCTCTCTCTCTCTCTCTCTCTCTCTCTCTTTCTCTCTCTCTCTCGCTCTCCTATGCATATCTATACCATCTTCACACATTGCTCCCGGTAAATTACTGGGATAACCTTTTTACCACTAGTGATTTTCACTATTCACACATGCAGCTCTGTTCTGGAACATTGACGTCTTCGCCCTTTCACACATGGCATAGCAATGCCAAAATAGATGGGCCAAGGGACATTCCAGCAGATGGCTGTAATGTAAGACTTATTGATGCCAACTGCTATAAAACTCTCTCTCTCTCTCTCTCTCTCTCTCCCTCTCTCTCTCTCTCTCTCTCTCTGTCTCTCTCTCTCTCTCTCTCTCTCTCTCTCTCTCTCTCTCTCCCTTCCTGTTAACTACGTGAATTCTTCCCGTATTTTCCTCACCCAGTGCACGTTCATTCATTACAAACACAACACACTACACTAACTATTGAAATTACGAGTATTAAATATTTAGAGTGTGTAATTATCTCATTGAATTCCCTATGTGCGCTATGCTCATGGTCTCTGGAAGTTAAACAGTGCCATTGCCATGCGTATGTGTCGGTTGTTTCATTAAGTTGTTTGGTTCTCCTTCATCTTAATGACTGCCGTTAAACGGCCTCGGGGAAATCAACAGACCCGAACACATACAGGTTCCATACCGGGGGTCTGTAACTATAGTTACCATGCTGCAATGTCCTGGGGGTCTTTTTTCGTAAGGATCTGCTTGTTATCTCAAGAGGGTCCTGTTCAGGGAGTGCACAGTTTAGATTCAGGTTTAAGTTACAGAAGTCAATTTAGTTATAACCTGTAAAGGCACCTTTTAGTGTCTCTCCCTCCTCCCCTGGTTTTCTCTCTTTCACACTGGCTCCTTGACCAGCGCCACTCCTCCCCTTTTTATCTGTGTTGTTTCTCCACCTCACTGGTCCTCACTGGCCGGCAGCAGTGTCAGGTGATTTATACCTCCACTGTGAGGCACGTGTTATACTGCTTCCTCGTTTAACCGCAGTTCGTTCTCTCCCTCCACTCATCCCTACATCTCTCTCTGCTCTCAGCCTATTCCCTCCCCCTGCGCCCATTTCTTTTCATTCAAACTCTGTTCTCTCCATCTTTTCACTAGTCTCAATGTCCCTGTCTCTCTCTCTCTCTCTCTCTCTCTCTCTCTCTCTCTCTCTCTCTCTCTCTCTCTCTCTCTCTCTCTCTCTCTCTCTCTCTCTCTATCTCTCTCCCGGCTATCTCTGTCAGCTTTAATCAATCTTTATCGTCATGAAAAAAAAAAAATTGTTTGTTGCTAATCTCTCTCTCCCTCTCTCTCTCCCTTTATCTCTCTCCACATCTCTGCCTTACTACCCTCTCTCTCTCATCCTTCACTCTCACTCTCTCTCTCTGCCTTTATCGATCACTTAGCCCCTCTCTTTCCACCTCTCTCCCACACTAACCTCCCCTCACTCACTCCCCTTCTTACTCCCCCTCTCTCTCTCGCCTTTTCTCCCCATCACCCTCTCTCACTCCCCCCTCTCTCTCTCCTGCTCTCTTAGTTAGAGATACAGGCAGATAGAGAGAGAGTGAGACTGTGTAAGCAAAACAAAAATGGTTTCATTCAATTATGTTTTGTCTTCACCGACGATGAGACGAATAAAAAGAAATAGAGGATGGGAAATCATCATTTGAGAGTGAGTTGTGCAGAGCAATTCAGTGGAGCAGAAAGAGGTTATAAAGAGAGTGAGAGTGAGAGAGCGCGAGACCAGAGAGGTAGTGAGCAAACAAACCCAGAGAGAGGGAAAGATAGAGGGTCCTCCTGACATTCCCTGTCATTCTTTCCTCCTCCTGAGCTATCCATCGTTCATGTTAATGTATCCCCTCTGCTCTCATTCAGCTGTTGTTTATCCTGCTTCTGGCTGACACTTCAACTTTGGAAAACCCACTAAAAATGGGTAATTGACTCCTTTCCCATTGCCAGTTGAAAAATATGCATTTCAGACTTTTTCTGATAGAGGCTGGTGAAAATGTTTAAGTGGTGACTGATATATTATTCTTCATCTATCTTCAACTGTAATTCATACTACAATTGAGTCCACGTCAGTCTTGCTTCCACACATGGGCGTGCTCTGATCCTAACTCCATGCCAGATTGTGGCGGTGATGCTACAAAAAAACAGACCATAAATGGGAGCCTAGGATGACTTGTGAATAAGATAGAGACTTGTCTCATTTATATGAATCAAGGCATTAAGTCTTCTCAGATTATTGGGTTAATTTGAGGGCGCAAGCCCTACAGGAAAGGCACAGGGTTAGGGTTAGGGTTAGGGTTAGGGTTTTTTCAGAATCATCAAATTCCATTGAAACGCATTGGAAACACAAGCCGTTGCTAGAAGAATCTATATTTGTTGAAAAGAGATAGAGACTTGTCTAATAAACCTTCAACCAGGGTGCATCTTGGGATTACTCTGTAAAAAATCGCAGGCCGCTTGGCGAAAAGGTGGACCCTAATCCTTAACCATGGACGCCCCCTGTCCTCAGGGCCCGAGAGGGCCGAGATGCAGTGTGGGGGTCCCAGTCCCAGTTTGTATTTACAGCTAGCCTGTGCTGTGCACAAGTTTTTGGAGTCTGGGGTCAAAAGGTCGAAAGGAGCCTGCACCTTTAAGAGATTAAAAGATGTTCATGTGCATTTCGCTCCTAACTTTTTTTTGTTAAGAAAGAGGTCTTATTCTCAGATATGCATGGATGGATGGATGAGTAGGGGGTAGATCGTGGAGGAAATTACAATCTTGCAAGTGAGACGCTGGGTGAGGCGCCACGAAATGGAGCATTTGCTGAGTCTTTGTGAGTGACTTCTTGTAGAGCTGGAGCCTCCAAATTGATTATTGCATATGTCCTTTGAGACCCTCTTTGATATTAAAGAGACGCCAGGTCTATAGATTACTTGGTAGTGTCCTTGAACGCTAAGTCACAAACTCAATGCATCACTTCCTATAGGGCTACGGTCTCCTAATAGATTCTAGTAAATTTTAATGCTGTCTTTCATATAAAAGACACCACACCACTGGGGCGTGGCAACAACTCTCCATATCCATATGGGCAAGGGACAAGGTGGATGCTTGTGGGCAGTTGGGGAATCCAAGCTGCAATGAGCATTCCACTAGACAACACAAATAGTCAATACACACTCAGGATGCGGAATGACCTCCCACACATGATAAATTAATGATTTGTGTCAAATAAACCTGCCTTGTTTAATCAATGAGCTTGGTGATTTGCTTTCACGAATAGGTTATTGGCTGTGTCACTACCAAATCTGTCCGTGCTAAAGGTGCGTTCACACCAGAAATGAAGGCGTGGCACGAATCCATACAGGTCACTGTAAAGATGCAAATAAAGGCAGATTTTACGCCGAAAAAACCTGCAGTGCGAATTGATGAATGGAGCGGCCCAAAAACCTGGTTCACACGGTACCGCACATTTTGCTTGATGCTTTTTCATGACAGCATATCAGCAGTCACTCCCTGAAGTCCAGATTGAGCAGCAACATGGAGGAGAAAGTGATTGTTGCCATTTGTATAATATAATATAATATATAATATCACAACCAAAAGCCTTGTTCACCTCCGGATGATATTATGAACCCATAAACAACGATGCTGGGTTCTCTGACATCTCTGATACTTCCACAACATGTAAAGATTTGCAGTGGTTGTTATCTCAGCCATGGTTGAGAATGAATCGGCGGAAAGAAACATCGTTTTTCCCAAGAGAGCCCCTCCTCCTCCAATATGCTTCAAAGCACTTACTGCAAGGCGAATATTTGCTTTGCTTTTGGTGTGGACGCACAGAAACACATCTCTCACAGTGACATGAATACCCACCAGACGGTGATTTGAAAAAAAACAATGAGTCGCCTCATACAAAAGTAATTTATTAATTACAATTTAACTGTATTAACTGCGGTTTAGCCTTCAAAGGGCACATTAGAATATGTGTATATTTCCTTGCCAGTGGAACCTAGTTTACACCAAATACAAAACAATTGGCGGCAGCTCAGCTGCCACATGTAATGTTGTTATGGCAACTAGTGCGGTCTAGTTTGGAGCCTTAAAATCTAGCTAAATAATTTATCTTAAGATAAGTAAATGACTGAAATGCACTATCGGTGATAAATCTTAATTTAGGTTTGTGTAGATTAAACTTAACATAGAACTTATAAACTCGTAGGCAACATGAACTATGCTTAAATTGTTAATTTACTCATCACAGTGTCCTATCACAGGAACCAAGATTCAATCATTTCAGGGGTTGTTCAGAATATTGTGTTCATATTACATGTTAATTTTCATGTATTAAATAGAATATATATGCATGCATGTTACAGAAAATGAAATAATGGCCATAAGTGCTTAACACTGGAAATAAACAATAACTGGGGGGTGGGGGAAAACAATATCATCAGATAGAGAATTATATCCATAGAAGCATGATATAAATATTATCCATATATATGGTGTAACCGTTCATGTTATGCTGTCTCTCCACCACGCCCTCAGAAATGCTATTATTGATTGAATATATATAAGTGTCGTCAACATAGTGAATTGTATTGTGTAATAAAAGAACAATGTTCAACAAGTGCTGCCTACTTCAACACGTTAACTAAACAATAGTCCTCAGAAGCTGGCTGGCATGTGCCTCAGACTTTCAGTCTAACACCCCTAGTAGACAAGAATGGTACAACCCATTGGCTGTGACATAGCCTAGTCCTAACTAGACCTTCGTACTCATTTCATTCATAACAATGGTCTAGAACTGCTATAGAGACAAACGATTGCTCACTTGAAGCTGTTGAAATTTAAAACCTATTGGCTCTGCCCAGTGCCACTCCGGATCTGCCTTAACCAATCGCTAACGTTTGGTCGTGACGTATTTCTTCCTGCTGCTTCCTGGTATTCATTTGACTACAACTGAAACTCGCGCACGACCTGTACGTCACTGTTCTCAGGCCGTGCCTCCTGTTTGCTGATTGGAGGGACAAACTTGAGGGAAAATAAATCGTTCGAACATACACTACACCAAGACTGAAGTACTGAAGGGAAATGAAAATTGAGCGGAAGTACGGAGGCGGGCGGAACCAGGCTAGCTGTGACAGGTATTTCAGACAAAATTGCAGCTGCATGTTGTTCTTGTTGTTCACTAAAGAATAATGCCAGAAGTTAGTGGTTGTTAAAGGTCCCATGACATGCCACCAGGTGTGAGTGTGATTAGCCGTTACAAGCCATTTTGAAAATCAGTCTCTTATGACAGTGGGCGTGTCCACCTAGATGTGTGACGGATAGATGAGCAACGTTTGCTACAATCCACCAGGTAGGCTGGTAGACTGATCTATCCAGCGTACATCTAGGTGGACACGCCAACTTGTGATGTCATAAGAGACAGATTTTCAAAACGGCTTGCAACGGCCAATCACACTCACACCTGGTGACATGTCATGGGACCTTTAAGTGTTTTGTTTTTGTCCAGTGGGAAAGGGGCTTTACACACTGGACCATATCCCACACATACTGCACTTTACTCACATACTCTACACATGAATGGATGGATGGATGGATGGATGGATGGATGGATGGACAGAAAGACAGAAAAACAGGTGGATAGACACTCATCATTGGGGAGTGAACCGTTTGTAAAGCTTGTGTCTTGTTTAAGCATGGGCCTCCCAGAGACAGCAGAACATTTTTGGATTGTTGTGAATCGTCCCAGTCATGGCTAGTGAAGCTAATAAACGGCCCTCAATGATGTAAGCAAAGCTTCTAGCAGGCTGCTAGTGACCACACACACACACACACACACACACACACACACATACAGTTCATCATCACAACCTCACAGATGACTATCCACACATTGTCGGAGGGGTAGGTAAGAGACCCATCCCGTACCAGGTTACAGAGTTCGGACGCAGAGCGATGATTTATCCTATGGTCACCTTCCCCTGTAAACCTCAGCTCATCCCCCCCGCTGCACATGAATTATTAAATGATGGCCTTTACTGCCCTCCTGCTCTATCTGTTTGCGGTAAAGGCATTGTGAATAACAACCAGGCAGACCCCCCCTTCCCCTCTCTCTCAGACCGTGTGCATGAGTGTGTATGAATGTGTATGGGCATGTATTAGCATGCATGAATGTGTATGAGCGTTTATGACTGCGTGTGAATGGATACATTTGTGTATTTACATATGACTGAATGAAGGAAGCAATGTTAAATGCATGCATGTGTAGAAATGGAGAAATGAATGGGAAGTTGTGAATGGATAAATGAATGTATATATAATGAACTGGATGAATGGAGGATTATGGAAACATGAATGAGTGTAAGGCATGTAAGGTAGAACAGAATGAATGTTGAATGAATGTTGGTGGGATTGCTCTTTTGCACAAGAACGAATGAACAGAATGAATGTTGAATGAATGTTGGTGGGATTGCTCTTTTGCACATGCACATGGATGGCAATTTGCACAGTAACCAAAATGTTTACTGTATTTTTGTACTTTTTGAACTTTTACCATTTTACTTATATGGTCTGTTGGCTGGATGACTTTGTTGCATGTGGTATGTTGTATGTTTTTACTGTTATTGATGCAGAAATTTCCCCACCTTAAGACAAATTTCTCCCCAGGGAGACAAAATAAAGTGACTTTTGACTTTGACTTTGAACGTGTATGAGGGCGTTTATAAGTTTTCATCAGTGTGGGCCTGTGTGAGTGTGAAATGTACATGGATGAGAGTGTATGAGTGTGAATAGTGCATATCTCCGGGAGAAAGTAATCTTTTCGATTGGAAAACCACCTCAATGACTGTAGTCTCTTTTGAAAATCCAGTCGCAGCTCATTTGAATCGTGTGTTTTTTACTTTCTTATTTGTCTAAGCTGCCAATCTTATAACTGTGAGCAAAAAGACAGACCCTCGGAAGGTGTTGTTCAGGTCCCTGCACATTAAGCTAGTCATCTTTAAAGGTCGCCGTTCAAGTGTATCTATGTTTCTATGTTTGTGTGTGTGTGTGTGTGTGTGTGCGTGTGCGTGTGCGTGTGTGTGTGCGTGTGCGTGTGCGTGTGTGTGTGTGTGTGTGTGTGAGTGTGTGTGTGTTCATCAAGATCATCTTCTGTCCACAGCTATCAAAAGAGAATGCTCACCACCTCTGTCTCCCTGTGGGGTCTTCCTTGCAGCCGCTCATCTCGTCCTGTTGTGAACGCATCACTTCCTCCTGTGATGTGTCATTACAGCTAACTAAGAAGAAGTGGCTGGATGCCGAACACGCAGAGAACCTCTGTATTCAGGGCGGAGAAGAGAGAAGTCTCAAAGAGTAGGAGTCAGTTGTTGTATGTGAGCTGTTGTTGGTGGTAGTATGGTGGCTCTAAGCCATTTCACACTGCAGGTACGTGTGTGTGTGTGTGTGTGTGTGTGTGTGTGTGTGTGTGTGTGTGTGTGTGTGTGTGTGTGTGTGTGTGTGTGTGTGTGTGTGTGTGTTTTTGTGTGTCTGTGTGTGTATGTGTGTGTGTGTGTGTGTGTGTGTGTGTGTGTGTGAGAGAGAGTCTTTAGGGCTTTGACCACGTGTACAGATCCTTGTGTCTCCCTGTGGGCCTCAGGTGTAACCGTTTGAGTTGTTGTTGTATATCAGCTTGAATATTCATGGGGCTATATGTGGATATATACACATACAGACCAGCTGTATATGGTCTATATGGATCTGTTTGTGTGTGTGTGTGTGTGTGTGTGTGTGTGTGTGTGTGTGAGAGAGAGAGAGAGAGAGAGAGAGAGAGAGAGAGAGAGAGAGAGAGAGAGAGAGAGAGAGAGAGAGAGAGAGAGAGAGAGAGAACGAGAGAGAGAGTGACAGAGGCAGAGACCCAGAGAGAGAGGGTGACAGATTCCATCATGCCTGGAGTCCAGCAGCCTGTCACCCGCATCACGTCAGCAGGCTCCCTGACCTTTGGACAGCGCCCCTTAAAAGAGTGAGAGCGGCACCGGCCCTGGGCCCTGTTTCTCCACAGATTGACGTGTGTCTAATCCACTCAGAGTTCACACATTCAGCCGTGGGTATTCCGTGTGAGGCTGTGGTCCTTCATGATTTATCAGATTCCTCATGCTCTGATAAGTCAGAGCATGAGAGAAAGAGAGAATGGAGAGAAGGTGAGAGAAAGGGGCTGGAGGTGGAGATGAGTGAGAAAGAGATAAGATTAAGATGGATGTTTCCTTTTGCAGGTTCGGTGGAGGTTGCGTGTCTTAGTGTAAGTACCCTTACCCTTTCGTGGGTTTGCGTTTCGAGCATGTTAAGTCGCACAAGAGATGCGTGCCACAGGGTTAATTAGGAGAATGTGCCCCACACACGACTTATCGCCTTAACACCCATGATAAATCACATAGTACTTATCTCCATAACAACCGCTATCAAACCAACTACTTACTAATCGTCGTAACAAACCCCTACCAAAAACGCTACCTATGCGCCTAACACCCACTACTTAACACAACTAACTAAACTAAAAACAACCACATTACCATAAAAACAAATCAAGTAATCAAAGTACTTATCCCCATAACAACTGTTAAACACATTACTTCCAAACACCAACGCTTTCTTTCAAGATTTCTTTATAATCTACGTCAGAACGGTATTCAACCTCCAATAGTACACAGTGTGTATCCTCCGGATGTTTTTTTTGAGGACACAGACCCTACATTTGTCCAGACCCTAATCAACATGCAGGAGCAGTAGTGGCCGTGTTTGTTAAGCCTGAGGAACAGCAGTTAGTCCGGCAGCAGTCGCGGCTACCGCTAACATATTCACGCCGTGGTCCCGCCATCTGCACCAGGTGAGGTGCACATGAGGTTTTGTCGGCGACAACCAGCCCTTTCATTCCTCAAAGCTGTTGCCGCCACCTGGGCCCCAGCGGGCTGCGGAGTGAGATCCATCCCCGGCACAACACCCGGGAATGTCCCAAGGTCACGCACACTGGTTCCCCAAAT
Source organism: Micromesistius poutassou (assembly GCF_964030765.1). NCBI lineage: Eukaryota > Metazoa > Chordata > Actinopteri > Gadiformes > Gadidae > Micromesistius > Micromesistius poutassou. The sequence continues at coordinate 11,231,474 of NC_140276.1, forward strand.
GCATACAATCGGAGAAAATGTGTTTTTCTCCCTTGATAACCACATTGCTGATTGCCCTACAAACCGCTGGTCGTTGTGTTTGTGTGGTACTGTGTGTGTGTGGGTATATTTTAGCATCGAAATGGATGGATTTTTTCTGTTTGTATGTGTGATTGAATATGTGTCTTCATCCAGTGGCCACTTGTGCCTGTGTGTGTGTGTGTGTGTGTGTGTGTGTGTGTGTGTGTGTGTGTGTGTGTGTGTGTGTGTGTGTGTATGTGATTCGGCACGTGCACATGTGTGTGCACACTAGCGTCCTTGTATGAAGCAATTGGGCACACTCTCCCGCATACATTGTGCTTGGCATTTCTGGGAGGATTAAACTGGAGCTAAAGCTGACCTTTAAGATTCAAAGCTGTTCCATAATGAGTGCTGTACTCCGTCATGGTGGATCCACTGCCACAACACACGGAGGCCATGATGGAGCACCTCTGCCCTCTGATTGATGAAGGCTTACAGCTACACCCAACACCCAAGACATTATACGTCACGCTCTGGCCTTGCTGACTCAAGTCCCGTTCTTCATCTGCCAGGCTGCTGAAGTCTCCAGGAGCTTTGTCCAGTGTGCTTTTCAGTTGAAACCTTTTCACTTGACATGTTTACACCCGCCACTAGGAGGCGGTAGTAGCCAGGGCAAAACCTTATGGATCGTTCAGACTTATCTAGGACTGACTCACAGGATATGCTGAGGTATTGTATTAAGAACGGTTCAGTTTAGACATGAAGTTCGCAAGTTTGTGGTATTGGGAAGATGGTTATGTTTGGAGATAAGTTGAGGTAAGACGTCATGGGAAGCAACCGATCGTGGCAAAGTCACTAGAGTCCAAAGTTCAAAGTCGTAAACAACAACATTTGAATATTTTGGTCTACAACCTGTCGTGTGGCCAGACTTGATCCCAGTCCCTGTCCAATTAGACATTCCATATGTCTCTGTTTACCCATGTGATGTGTGGAAACAGTCAAAACATCGCAATTAGGAAAAGCTGTCTGAAACGCTCCCTCGCCAAGAGGGGACCAGACAAGGGTCGTATCTCCTCCACCATCCTTAAGGCTCTGTCCTCGACAGGGTGTCAGAACCCCACTGGACACCAGAAACCTGATCCATCCCAACTCAGGTACATCCCACAGTCTGCCCAGTTGTCGTTGCCCCTCAATGTCATCTTGTTTCTGTGCATGATTTTCTGAATCCAAATGAGTTTGCTTATCATGTTTTCACATTCAAGGTATTTTTCATGTTTATGAAAAAAGACCTTGTTGTGTTATGTTTCATGATATAAAGTAAAGACATACTCAATGGAAAAAGTACTGTAAGTACTTTGTTGTCTGTACAAAGTAACAGAACGTAACATGTAATTAAGCAGAACTGATGTGGTACAACTTCAAGCTGTGCAGTAGCTCCTCCGACATTATTGCTTCTGCATCGTGGTTCTGTCGTCGTTGTGATGAGGACGACAAGTGTTTCTTTACTGCAACATCATTGTCCCCGCCATATGTTACTCAAGCTGCAGTCCCAGTGGTATCATCCACGAGAACTACACAGCGCTGAAATATAGACGTAGTAGCCGCCGCTTGGCATATGGTGACAAGGCGCTGGTCCACTGCCTGTCGGGTGGAAACTAAGGTTCTTTGCTCTTCAAATGTTATCTTTCTTGTGTTACTTTTCCCTGGGTTATTCATTTTGAGTCATGTTTGTTAATGATTGCCTCTGTGAGAAGGTTTTTATAACCACCACAGTCACTTCAGATCAATGAACAATAGGACGGGTTGAAAAATAACACTCAACACATACCAGCAGATGCAGACAGACTCGTGCGCACACACACACATACACACACACACACACACACTCGTATGCACACACAACCATATGAGCACAGACTCACTCAGCCACTTGCATAAACACACACACACACACACACACACACACACACACACACACACACACACACACACACAAGTACTCACTCACTCAGGCACACACACACACACACACACACACAGACTTAAAACACATTCAGGCAGACATACACACAAACACACTTGGGCAGACTTAAACACACACACGCAGACATACACTTACTCACTTGGGCAGACGTAATTACACACACACACACACACACACACATTCTTTCTTGAACAGTGGCAACTGACTAATTAATACTTTTAATATTATACGTTTTATCAGTTATCTGTCTCTTTTTTCCCCTTATTTCTCTCTTTCTCTATCCTCTCCCATGCGCACTCTCTCTTTCATATACTGCCTGCAGTCAAAGTGTAGACAAGACAAAGAAAGGAGACACACACACACACACACACACACACACACAAAACCCTTGTTTTCCATGTATAATATCTCAGAAAGCTGTACGGAACGTGCAAAGGTAGGTAACACATTAATATTGTATTTACAAACTGAAAAATCGTCCTGTCCAAATACTGCCTTGCTTTTCCCCTTGGACTACACAGGGAATAGCACCGACAGCCCTGGCACCCACTACCTAGGGCCATTGAGACACAGAAGGATTACAACTCACTCGCCTTGCATTATTCATGCCTTGCTCTGCCCTGCTGAGCTACAAGGGGAATTAAACCCTCTAACCACACCGCGCCACGGTGGCATGCTCTGTCTTACATCCAGGAACACAGGAGCCCTGTCGGAACAGATGCTCTGGGAGTCCACCAATCAGACGCATCGCTACCCGGCAACCAACTTGGCGTATAGCAACATTTTTTTTGCACTATGTTTGGGCCCCTAGTTTGTAGGGTAAAATCACACGACACGAATAAAGCCAATCAGAAACAGCAATTGCAAAAGTCTAAAACACGATATGGTTGGCCATCTTAAGAATTGTGGGCCAGGTGTGTGAGGACACCTCAACCATGGGCACCCTGCCCGTGGTTTAGGTGTGTGTGTATGTGTGTGTGTGTGTGTGTGTGTGTGTGTGTGTGTGTGTGTGTGTGTGTGTGTGTGTGAGAGTATGTCATCCACCAACACGCTCACAAACCCACTGTAAGGGCCGGCCTACGGTAACCAGCCAGTATCCAAACAGGGTTCTAATGCATAAGACATTTTATTTGACAGTATTATTTTAGGACAAAAGCAAAAAAAATGACTAGCTGCCACCTGGAAAGCCGATCAGTAGGGATCACACCCAAACATTAAAAACACACACACACACACACACACACACACACACACACACACACACACACACACACACACACACACACTAATTAACTAATCAACCAATCAACTGAAACATAAAACATATCAGGCTAGCACAGGCTAGCAAGGAAACATGAACACATGGAGGTGCATTAACACAAACACGTATAACTTTCACACACTCCCACATGCACGTGTGCACACAGCCCTCAAGTCATTTTCTCAATGACATTCATTTGACTAACAGGTCTTAGGCTTGGACATGCCCAGTGATCCATTCCTCACTTTTCTAATGTTCAACATTTATCTTGCTCTTTATCTATCTGTTTTTCTTCCTCTCTCTCTATGTCCCTGCCTTCCCTCTATATTCTTTCTCACTTTATCTGTTTCCCTAATCCCCTCCCTTTCCCTCACTCTTTATCATTTTTGCATCCTCTGTCTTTTCATTTTCCTCTCTTCCTCTCTCTCCAACTCTGTCTTTCATTTGATCTCCCTTTATCTATCCCGATGCCTCTCTCTATCTCTATCTCTCTTTCTCTGTTTATGTCTCTCTCTCTCTCTCTTCATTTTCCTCTCTCTACACCTCTCTGTCTATGTCACTCTCTCTCTCTCTCTCTCTCTCTTTATTTCCCTCTCTCCAGCTCTCTTCTGTGTGTGTGTGTGTGTGTGTGTGTGTGTGTGTGTGTGTGTGTGTGTGTGTGTGTGTCTCTCTCTCTCTCTCTCTCTCTCTCTCTCTCTCTCTCTCTCTCTCTCTCTCTCTCTCTCTCTCTTTCTCTCTCTCTCTCCACCTCTCTGTCTATGTCTCTCTCTCGCTTTGTTTCTTCCTCTCTCCTCCTCCCTGTCTATGAGTTTCTCTTTGCTGCAGTGCTCTTATTGCTAGCCTCCTGCCTACAGAAACAATATATTTTAGATTAGGACTTGGGGATCACAGTAATATCACTTGGGCTCCGCGGCTCTGAAACATTTCTTCTTTATTGGTGCTTTCTTTGGGGGGTAATTATCTGGAGGGTTGGAGTTGGGCAAAGTTAAGTGAAACTTTTTTTTTAAAGAGTCGTTTAGGGGGTATTAAAGACTAGCTAGAAAATGATGACTACTTAAAGCGGAGCCGTCAATCTCGCTGTGCTCCAATATTAATGAGTACCACTTCATACACATTTCATTACATTCTTAAACTGCTTGGGCAATGTAAACAGATATTGTACATGCCAATGAAGCTGGAATTGGAAGCTGGCATTGGAATGCAAGGTGAAGGTTAACTAGAAAGACCAGGTGAATCCAGGTGGATTAACTAGAAGAGAGACCAGGTGAATCCAGGTGAGGTTAACTAGAAGAGAGACCAGGTGAATGCAGGTGAGGTTAACTAGAAGAGAGACCAGGTGAATCCAGTTGAGGTTAACTAGAAAATAGACCAGGTGAATCCAGGTGAGGTTATCTAGAAGAGAGACCAAGTGGATCAAGGTGAATTTAATTAGAACATAGACCAGGTGTATCCAGGTGAGTTTCCAGAGATGGGGACGTAGCAATAAGGTGTTGGACAGGTTAATCTAAGTTTACCACAAGACAACTGATAAAACAAATGCACAAGTATTGATAGACAGTGGGCATTTACTTTGAACTATCCGAGCTGTGTAGCGTCGGGCAGCAACGCATACACAGCACACACTGGCCTGCCCTGGCCACACACTGTGTATCACTGAGCACTAGCGTCTCTCTCAATTCCATTAAATTCAAGTCCAAAAATCTTTATTGCCATTGGAAACAAACGTTTACATTGCCAAACCAGAACGAAAAAAAGGAATCAAGTAGAATCCTCATCCTCATCCTCATCCGCTTATCCGGGGTCGGGTCGCGGGGGCAGCAGCTCAAGCAGGGGGCCCCAGACTTCCCTTTCCCGGGCCACATTGACTAGCTCTGACGGGGGGATCCCGAGGCGTTCCCAGGCCAGTGTTGAAATATAATCTCTCCACCTAGTCCTGAGTCTTCCCCAGGGTCTCCTCCCCACTGGTCGTGCCTGGAACACCTCCCAAGGGAGATGTCCAGTGGGCATCCTTACCAGATGCCCAAACCACCTCAACTGACTCCTTTCTAAGCAAAGGAGCAGCGGCTCTAATCCGAGTTCCTCCCGGATGACTGAACTTCTCACCCTATCCCTAAGGGAGAAGCCAGCCACCCTCCTGAGAAAACTCATCTCGGCCGCTTGTATCCGCGATCTCGTCCTTTCGGTCATCACCCATCCCTCATGACCATAGGTGAGGGTAGGAACGAAGATCGACCGGTAGATCGAGAGCTTTGCCTTGCGGCTCAGCTCTCTTTTCGTCACAACAGTGCGGTAAAGCGAACGCAATACCGCCCCCGCTGCTCCGATTCTCCGGCCAATCCATCGTACCCTCACTCGCGAACAAGACCCCGAGGTACTTAAACTCCTTCACTTGGGCTAAGGACTCATTTCCTACCCGGAGAAGGCAATCCACCGGTTTCCTGCTAAGAGTCATGGCCTCAGATTTAGTGGTGCTGATCCTCATCCCAGCAGCTTCACACTCGGCCGCCAGCCGATCCAGTGAGTGCTGAAGGTCACAGGCCGATGATGCCATCAGGACCACATCATCTGCAAAGAGCAGTGATGAGATCCTCAGATCACCGAACTGCAACCCCTCCCCACCACGACTACACCTCGATATCCTGTCCATGAATATCACAAACAGGATTGGTGACAAAGCGCAGCCCTGGCGGAGGCCAACACCCACTGGGAACGGAACTGACTGGCTGCCGAGAACGCGGACACAGCTCTCGCTTTGGGAGTACAGAGATTGGATGGCCCTGAGGAGTGAACCCCTTACCCCGTACTCCCGCAGCACCTCCCACAGTTTCTCCCGGGGGACCCGGTCATATGCCTTCTCCAAATCCACAAAACACATGTAGACCGGATGGGCATACTCCCAGGCCCCCTCCAGGATCCTTGCGAGAGTGAAGGGCTGATCCGTAGTTCCACGTCCAGGGCGGAAACCGCATTGTTCCTCTTCAATCTGAGGTTCGACAATAGGCCGAACCCTCCTTTCCAGCACCTAGTGTAGACTTTCCCAGGGAGGCTGAGAAGTGTGATACCCCGGTAATTGGCACACACTCTCTGGTCCCCCTTTTTGAACAGGGGAACCACCACCCCGGTTTGCCACTCCTTTGGCACTGTACCAGACTCCCACGCAATGTTCAATAGGCGTGTCAACCAAGACAGCCCCTCAACACCCAGAGCCTTTAGCATTTCTGGCTGGATCTCATCAATCCCTGGGGCTTTGCCACTGCGGAGATGTTTAACTACCTCAGTGACTTCCACCAGGGAAATTGACGACGAACAACCATCAACCTCGAGCTCTGTCTCCATCATAGAGGGCGTGTTAGTCGGATTCAGGAGTTCCTCAAAGTGTTCCTTCCAACGTTCGACTACCTCCTCAGTCGAGGTCAACAGAGTCCCACCCTTACTGTACACAGCTTGGATGTTTCCCCGTTTCCCCCTTCTGAGGTGTCGGATGGTCTTCCAGAAACACTTTGGTGCTGACCGAAAGTCCTTCTCCATGTCCTCTCCAAACTTCTCCCACACCCGCTGCTTAGCCTCCGACACGGCAGCAGCTGCAGCCCTTCGAGCCCGACGGTACCCTGCAACTGCGTCAGGAGTCCTCCGGGATAACATACACCGGAAGGCCTCCTTCTTCAGTCGGACGGCTTCCCTGACTACCGGTGTCCACCACGGTGTCCGAGGGTTACCGCCCCTTGAGGAACCTAAGACCCTGAGGCCACAGCTCACCACCGCAGCTTCAGCAATGGAGGCTTTGAACACCGCCCACTCCGGCTCATTGCCCCCAACCTCCACAGGGATGCTAGAAAAGCTCCGCCGGAGGTGTGAGTTGAAGATCTCTAGGACGGGGGCCTCCTCCAGACGTTCCCAATTCACCCGCACTACCCGTTTGGGCTTACCAGGTCTGTCCAGACTCTTCCTCCATTCCCTGATCCAACTCACCACCAGATGGTGGTCGGTTGACAGTTCCGCCCCTCTCTTCACCCGAGTGTCCAAAACATAAGGCCTCAGATCAGCTGACACGATCACGATCATCGATCTTCGGCCTAGGGTACTCTGGTACCAGGTACACTTATGAGCACCCTTATGTTCAAACATGGTGTTCGTTATGGGCAATCCATGACTAGTGTGACGACCCCGCCTACTTATCATATGACTCTTCCTCAAGGTGATCAGCTGATGCCATCTGATGCCATCAGCTGGATCTGGAGCACCTGGTGCTCCAGCCGGATAAAGGGCAGCTGATTGCCTGTTGTTGGTCGCTCTTCTTTTGCTCTCTTCGCAGGCGTCCGCACCTTTTTGGTTTGCTTTGGCTTCTCATTTAATTTATTCCTTCTCCACAACACCCCACATCGCATTATCAATACACCCACATTTACATGACTGAAACTACTGACATACACACCTCATACTGGTGTTACTTTGTTAAGTTGTTACGTTATGTAAATAAATCTTTATTTTCTATAAGTTATGCACTGTCTCTCCCATTTTTGTCATCTCCGTTGAGCCGGGTCATGACACTAGCACAGGAGTCCAGTAACAAACGACCACTCGGGTTTAGATCAGGGAGGCCGTTCCTCCCCACCATGCCTCTCCAGGTGTCTCCATCGTTGCCCACGTGGGCGTTGAAGTCTCCCAGCAGAACTACGGAGTCCCCTACCGGAGCCCCATACAGGACTCCATTCAGGGTCTCCAAGAAGGCCGAGTACTCTGAACTGCTGTTCGGTGCATACGCACAAACAACAGTCAGAGTTTTCCCCCCCACCACCCTTAGGCGTAGGGAGGACCCTCTCGGACCCTCTCGTCCACCGGGGTAAACTCCAACACCGCGGCACTCAGCCGGGGATTTATGAGTATCCCCACACCCGCCCGGCGCCTCACGCCCTGGGCAACTCCAGAGAAGAATAGAGTCCAACCCCTATCCAGGAGTACGGTACAAGAGCTGAGACTGTGCGTAGAGGTAAGCCCCACCAGATCTAACTGGTAGCGCTCCACCTCCCTCACAAGCTCCGGTTCCTTTCCCCACAGTGAGGTGACGTTCCACGTCCCCAGAGCCAGCTTCTGCCGCTCGGGTCTGGTCTGTCGGGACCCCTGACTTTCACTGCCACCCATGTGGCAGCGCACCCGACCCCAGCGGGTCTCCCTGCAGGTGGTGGGCCCACAGGGCGAAGAGGGGGGGGGTGCCACGTAGCTTGTTCGGGCTGTGCCCGGCCGGGCTCCGTGGCAAACCCGGCCACCAGGCGCTCGCCGGCGAACCCTCCGTCTGGACCTGGCTCCAGACGGGGGCCCCGGGCTTCCTCCGGGCAGGGTCTCTCCTCCTCTTTTTTGTATATTCATTGGGGTCTTGTGAACCATTCTTAGTCTGGCCCCTCACCTGAAACCACTCTGCCATGGGAGACCCTACCAGGAGCTCATGGCTCCAGACAACACAGCCCTCAGGTTCACAGGGACACGCGAACCTCTCCACCACGATAAGGTGACGGTTCCAGGAGAGGATGAAGTAGAATATAAAAAGTTAAATTCAAAATGTAAATGTCATGTCACATGTCAAAAAGTAGAATATTAAATGCTAAATATATAAAAATAAGAGTATATAAAAAGTCCAGTGTAAAACAGGGTGAGGGTTATAAACAGATAAAGTAAAGATATTGCATGCACTCTATTTACAGTGTGTGTGTGCAGATGTGTACAGATGTGTACAGATGTGTAAATGATTGAAGTCCAGGGGGATGAGTCTGTCTATGTTGAGTTTGAGGTCCTTCTCTCATCACAACAGGTCAATTGCACTGCTGTGATCGCACATTGTTGCATTTCTCCCAACAGAATGGCAGTTTGTTAGTGTCTAGAGTGTTTTCAATGTCTTTGCATAGCTGTGTAATCTGTTGATAGTGTGTGTGTTCCTGATGTCTTGGTGTGATGGTAGGAGGTTAGGGAGTGCAACTCAGTTTCCAGCTGGTTCTGTGTCCAGTGGATGGTCTCTCTCTCAGGGTCATAATAACATACATTCATCAATTAATTCATCATCACTCCATCATTTCACCCTTCATCCAGAAATGTATTTATCAATACATTCATTCATTGATCCATTCATTTTGAGATCTGTAATCCTGTTCTATGGGCATTCCTTCCTGTGTCATGTCATATTTTTGAAGTTATATACTGTGTAGGAGGTGAATATATATTCCCTGCAGTTCACTATAAAGCAATAATTTGGAAAACAAACATAAAATTAGTTTTATGGGTTTCTTTCTTGATTTGCTATAATTGTTTTTTATTTTTGTTTTTGTTATTGTTTATTTTTGTTTGATTTGTTCTACAAAATATTAAACTTTTTTGTTGTTAACATCCTTTGTCTGCCAAACAAATTAACACACAAATGCACCCACACACGCACACATGCCCACACACAACAGCATTCCTGTGTGAATGTGTGTGTAACTGTGTGTGATTCTGTGTGTGTGTGTGTGTGTGTGTGTGTGTGTGTGTGTGTGTGTGTGTGTGTGTGTGTGTGTGTGTGTGTGTGTGTGTGTGAATCTGGGTGCGTGTGTGGCTCTTTGTGTGTGTATGTGTGTGAGTGTCTCTCCGTCTGTCTGTCTGTCTGTATGTCTGTCTGTCTGTCTGTGAAACACACACACACACAGAGGGCTGCAGCGACATATTGTAATGTGTTAAATAAGGAGGTAGCCATGCAGCCATGTGGAAACACAGGGAAGAGCCGGTCTGACTCATGGCTCCGAAGGCGATGACATGTTGTAACCTTCTCTACAAACACGCAAGCTGACCGCGTGACCACTCTGTTCACCAATCACAGGCCAGGAAAATATAGGAGGTGTATGTGTTCAACACAGTTTTGTTTTGTATTTCTGTGTGTGCTTGTGTGTGTGTGTGTGCGTGGGCTTGTGTGTGTGTGTGTGTGTGTGTGTCTATGTGTGTGTGTGTGTGTGTGTGTGTGTGTGTGTGTGTGTGTGTGTGTGTGTGTGTGTGTGTGTGTGTGTGTGTGTGTGTGTGTGTGTGCGGGCATGAGCTTGCACACGTCCTCATGTTGTTATACTCTGTGCACGTGCGTTGACCTGAAGTCAAGGTCTGATTGAATGCATTTTAAAAGCAGTGGTCTGAAGCTGTCAAGGGGTTTACTGTTGCAGTAGTCCCAAAGCCACACCTAACTAAGTTGAAGATACCTTGATAAAAGTGTGATATTTTAATGTAAACAGTCCCAAAATCCTGATAGCAGATTAGAATCAGTTTACCATAACTACGATTTAGAATTAAATCAATATTAAAAAAACAAAGCAAAGTAAATATGTACAGTGCACCTCAAGTTGCAATGTGTAAAATCTAGCTCCTACCAGAAAGAAGGCAGGAGACTTTCAGAATTAAAAAAAACTCAATAACAGTGTTCTCTCCAAACTAACTGGCTATGCAACTATTTGATGCCAACGTGTATGGCTCTACTATGCTATTGTCACACATTGCAACTTTCACTTAATTTCACTTAAAAATATTGTTTACCTTTAAAAGTTAAAATGTGGCTTTACATGCATTGAATTAATGAAAATGCAGGGCTTGAGTTAATGGTCAATCAATAAGTTCATGTTAGTATTATTTTAAACCCTCTTCCCCCCTTTATCCAGGAAACATCTTCTTATCTATTTCTAAGTTTTAGTTTTGATGGTTTTGACCTTGAGGAAAGAGATTTGTTTTTTATCGCTGTGAACCACACTCAAGTGGTGCTTAAGCCAACTTTAGCCTCTTATTGTCATATTTTATTATTTTTACATGCATCTTTTGCCACAGCAGCAAGTACAGGACAGTAGTAAAACAGTAGTCTTGCTAAACAAAGTAGTAGTTAATAAATATTATATATTTGATAATTATTAATCTGTATAAATATTATATATTAAATCATTCAACATTATATGAGTATAATACAGAGGTAAATATGATACATATAGTAGTAATGGTAGTAGTAGTAGGCTAATGCAATGCAAAAGATTAAAACTAAAAAAAGAATAAGAGTAGAAAGAGAGACGCAAAAAATAAACCTAAACGTTAACCTTATCGTCAGGTGAGACATTGTTGACAGTAGGCCAATATGCTACGTCAATGGTCGATAATGTTGATGTTTATTTTTCCCACTACATTTCTACTTCTCCTGTTGTGTAAAGTCGAGTCAAGGCAGCAATGGGATATCAAAAATCTTCACAAATATTGGCTTTAAATCATACCTCTGTAGGTAATATCTCTGTATCAAGGTATTATTTTGATTTCCTTTGCTTGTTCTCAGCCTCACTTGTATTTTACATGAGATAAAAGCAGCTGAATAAATCACAAAATGTAAGCAAATAAACGATGAAACACTAGAAGAATCCCTCACAGCGATGTCACAGAGACACATGAGGTTGAATCAACGTTAGAACCAGAACTGTGCAATTGTTTAGCCACACCAGTTGGTCTTGTTAGTTCTCTCTGAGCTGAAGGGCCTGGCTGAGTTATTCCCTTGATCACAACAAAGGATGATGCTTCTTACGTATATACTGGGCCACTATACAACAATAAACACAAAGTGGAAGAGGTAGTCAGAGGGCACAGTAACCCAGGAATCTGCTGTCTTTCATTCTCATTCTTAGAAAACAGCCTTCCAATACTGCTGATGGGTTTTTCATTTGAATCCGCTTCAATGTATTCGCCCTTAGCTGCATAGTGTGTGTGTGTGTGTGTGTGTGTGTGTGTGTGTGTGTGTGTGTGTGTGTGTGTGTGTGTGTGTGTGTGTGTGTGTGAGTATGCGGGTGTGTGCACCACCAATCACATAAACGTGCACAGATTAGTGGCCACACGTGGAGGCTGGTATCAGTGTGTGTCAGCTGGCGAAATCAGAGCTTTGAGACAAGAAAGACTGTGGAGGGTTTTAAATCCTCATAACACTCAGTATGAATTGTAACATTATGCATAATGTAATATATATATATATATATATATATAATAAAATAATTGTATCTAATATTATGTTATTTAATTAAAAATACCATAACATAATGTAATATAATGAGAGTCAAGCTTAGATCAGTTTAACATCATACAATATTTAATCATATAATATTCAATATCCTATAATATCATACAATGAAATACATCTCAATGTGTGGTCCTTTTTATAGAAAACTGAACTGCCCTCTGGTCACGGTCTAAATACCTTCCCATGGTTGATATTTGAACTTTGACCTCTGGTTGACAGCCTGTGAGGGTAAAAGTCAGAGTTTGACGCAACCAGATAGACTGGCCAACGTCTGCCTTTTTATGGGCTGGTTAAACTTCATGGAGAGGACTGTGCGAGTCCCAATCATCCAAATATTGAACATTTATTCAGTCTGGATCATGTTTGTAAATTCACTATTTGCTTGTAAATTAAGCAGCACTTCGAAAGTTAGTTTGAGACAAGATATTGATTAACCACAATATTTCAGCAGAATTTAGGGTCAGACTGGGTGTCTAGGTCAAAGTTCACTCTTAGTTACTGCTCAGTATAGCTTCCACGTTCTCCAGGTTTTTTTAACTGTTCAAATGGGCACCAGGCCGTCGTGAGGTCTAGGTCTGAAGATCTATATATATGTGGTATTCTACATTCATATCATCTATCAGCTGAATACATTATTTTCAATAAGATTGCTCACACCAACAGTGCCATACAGCATCGTCGAAATAGGACTTCCAGATCTGCTCAAACCCTTGCCATCCATTTCCACCCATTCCATGGGTGGAAATGGCAGCCATAATATAGGTGCTGTATCGCAAGGCTGTGTGCGATGAGGCACTTCCAGGCTCATTTGGTGTGCAACCCACTTAAGAAATAGAGTGTTTGACTGTATTGAACAGAAAGGCTGCTACAGTAGAGTTGATCCGTGTATCATCCATCTGGATGGGCATTTCCACTCGGGATGTCACCAATGAATAGAATCGGTAATGGTTTGTGTTTTGCTTACACGAAACTTGATAAAGGGACCCTTTAAATGCATGAAGCTACCCTAGCGAGTTACAATCTGATTGTGTTGTTTACCCAATTTTCATTTTTCTGATGGTTAGCACACAGTCAGTATGTGTATGAGCAGGAGTTTAAGTAGCCACATCTCCATGTATAGAATTGAGCAGAGTGCTTCAAAGTGGCCCAAGGGCTCCATCAGTTTTTTTACTCTTAATGCAATCCTAGGTGCTCATAGTGTGTAATATGTATTTTTCCACCCTGATAAATGGATAAATAGGCCAAGCGCAGAAAAGTAGGATTATTCCCGCAGTCCCCTGGGGCCAGACTCAGACCAGGATGGATATAGAAATGTTTAATGGAGAGGGAAATGATTAAGACTGGCTTCTCAGTGTAAAGCCCAGTCACATATGTCTGAGGAAAGCAGAAATGTTTCATGAATTATTGCAGTCAAATGTAGACAATTACTTCCAATTATTAACTTAATTCCTTTTACCCTACATAAACAATGTAAGAATATAAATGTATACATTTATACATTTATATGTGCCATAAACTTTCTACCATTTAAAATATTAAATAGTTCCTTTAGCCCTTACTATTACCTAATTTTGCTAACTGAAATGTACCAATGGGTTTCCACAAGAGGCGATAAACAGCATATGGGTAATGTACTTTTTGTTTTGGGAAACAATCACACCTTTTCCAAAGTCCTTGTTAAGGCTTTAACATAAATAACATAAATAACATAAAGCTGAGTTAAATAACAACAACGGTCTCCGTAGGGTGTCTCCCCCAGGATCCAGACCCATATCTAGGTCAGACGGCCTGAAAACTAATAAAAAATAAAAAAATTAATAAAGTCTTATTGAATGCAACATACGCTGGTTTGTTCATGGCCGTGTAGGGACCTGATACAATAAGGCTTACCTCACAAGAGGGGGCCGCAGACTATAAAACTACACCCTGTTTTCTAATTTGCTTTCATATTTTCAAAACAGAGATCTTCCCTGATCAATTGGTATATTGGGAATGCTTGGTACAGGTCCACTGGGCAGCAAACGGAAATAATTCAGTATGAAGTATTATTTTGCATGTAAATCTACATATTGAACTGGGTACAAATAAATTGCTTTAGGTAGAACAGGATTTGTGATGTATGTATTTTTAGCTACTTGTTAGTATAGGCCTAATTAGTAAGTAGACCTATAGTGTAGTGTAGTTTAGCCTAGCATAGGAAGTATAGTATTAAATAATACAATATGGCGTATCATGCAATCCAATATAGAATATTGTATGAATATATATAAATAGAGAGAGAGGGAGAGAGAGACCAATACAGACAGAGAATGACATATTTTTCTCAATAACTTGAAATGTGCACCAACAACCTGCTGCACTGAATTGATATGCATCGTCAATTCAGTTTGTATGTTAATTGTCCGATACAACACAAACAGTGTGCCATGTAGTAGCCAGAACATCATCGAGCAATTATAGCGACCACCAAGCTAACATTCTTCGGAACCTGTCACCCAGGGAACAGACTGTCTCCACTTGCAACGATGCCCAGAATGAATTGATGCTGCCTTGGAGGGAATGATAATGAGTGCACTCCGGGGTGCCCATGTAGGCTCCTGTAACATACTCCATGATGGCTTCCTCTTCCCTGAGTAGCCTGTGTGACAGAGTAACCCAGGGGGATACTAGCCATTGAAGCGTTGCAGGCATGAGCTAAAAAAAAAAGTAAAGATGGCGAGACAGCACGATAAACAATCAAATTATAATTTTACAGTATCTGGTTTAATTTGACTGTGTTTTTTATTTGTTGACTTTGTGTACAGTGTAATGAAGGTGTTACATCAAGACATGTTGTTATTATTCACATTGCATCTGTGTTTTGCTTTAGGCTGCTTGAGGTCGAAAAGGTAATGCTGGATAAACCAGATTAAATACTGAAATAATGCTGTTACACAACACTCACTGTTTAGCGCTACTTATTGCCCACCAACAGGGTCAAGGTGTTGTTATAGTTATTACGTTATAATGTGATACAGTGTGGTTGTGTGAACCTTCCTTGGTATATCGATGGAGGCTTGTAATTACAGCCATCGCTAAACCCATATGCATATATTCATTTGTTTCTTTGCAAAGCATAATTATGTAATTAATATTGATTAGACATGCCACTTGCCAGTTATGTCTAGATTTACAAATAAACATACACACACAGCGACTCACACAGAAAATACACTTAAATTCATAGGGTTGGTAATAAATTCATACAATATACATATCCTATTCATGCATGCATCCACGCACATATACACACACACACACACACACACACACACACACACACACACACACACACACACACACCTGCCTGTTCTGGTCCCATACTCGGCACACACACACCCTTTACAATGAATTATGTTTTTGAGGAGGACAACATGTTGGTACATAATTTGTTTTCTATAGGCCTATTTCTATTTGTATTGCCTAGCATGCTTTTGTATTGTTTATTGTAATCTATATCCACATTTTTTTTTATTTTCTTAAGCATATTTTCTTGAACAGATGCAGAGTCTGCATCTGAAGCATGAGGACAGTAGACAAGCTAAGGTCAAAAATATTTACAGGGCAGGTAATATATATTACAGTTTATATAGGAATCGCTTGTTTGTAACGGCACGCGTGCCTCGCCGGACCAAAGGTCACTCGTAATTGAAACCGTGACATTGAAACGTAGCACAGAGAGGGAATTAATGGACCGTCTGCACAATCCAACATTACGTTATTCTGCCCCCTAGTGTAGCGTCGCGATGCATAACATTTTATTAGGTTATTTTTACTACTTGTGTATGCCTTGCATTGTGGAATCTTAAGCTTACATAATGCATTTTTAACTCCTGCATTTTACTTCTTTACTTTCTTCACTAGCAACACTTGCTTTTCCATGGTCTCAGAGTGTTTTATGACACAGATGTAACCAATGATTCTTTGTCTTGCGTTGTTTCTTGTACTTCAAAGGTCTAAGATGGTCCTCCTGGATGCCATGGTGTTACAACCATATCAGGTATTTACACCAAGGTCAAATTAATTAACCATTAATTAACACAAGCAATTAATTAATAGTTAACAACAAATTGCAATGAATATGTCATCACATTGAGAAAGATAGAGACCTTTGTCGTTAATTTTGACTCACACTCTTTTCCACTGGATGACTTGCTTATTAGCAGAATCATGTTCTCTGATGATGTTGATGGAGCTGAGAGCGTCACTGAAACCAGACAGGAAAACAGATGTGTTTTGGAGACTGTGTTCCTGTGTAAATATGTTTAGAACTACCTGAGGTCATTGAGGTGCATTCAACTCACAGAAGGCTCAGTCCCAAGGACTGGACGCAATTGTCAATGTCCACAGTCCAATGCCAAAACACCAATAAAGTTGTTGAAGGTGTTTTTTGTTGAGACTGATTTAGAGCGTTTCTCTGTTTCTATAGGACTCTGTTCAAGGCCTACCAAACACACCCTCAATCCACTATGAATCCTTTCTCTGGAAGAACGGCCTGTGAGGCTTTTTAGAAACAAAGAGCACGTTTTCCGCACAGGAGCTGCTGCCTAGGTTACGTACACCTCTCAACGCAATGTCTGAGGGTGCCAGGTGTTCCGCTTGGTCTTTTTTAAGGGAGATTGCGAGTATGATCATTTGTGCACATCATCTTCACATTAAAAAGGCCACCATATCAGTCACTTAAGTAAACTTTTTCTCTTAGAATCTCTTTTTTTTTTTTATACGATTTTATTTAGCATTTTTATGCTTTAACATAGAGTGAGATGGACAGGAAGGTATGGGAAATAGAAGGAAGGACATGCAGCAAAGGACTACGGGCAGGAAAGACTCTTAAATGCAGTGGTCGGTATAGACAGAGAGAAGTGCCACTACAGGAGGGTAGTTTGGCCTCAATATGTTTTTGAACCACACGGTGTGTTGTGCCGGGAGGTTGCTAGGAGGTCGTCAAGACGATGTTGGGTGGTTGTCAGGCCGCTAATGTGCTGTCCATGTCACATGCACCTGTCTCTGCAACCAAGAAGCCAGAAAACTAAAATGACATGAACAGACGAGTCCATTAGGCAAGTCCCTGCCGCCATGTGGTTCTGTTTGCACGTGCTTTGGGCTACCATTGATGTAACATTATTTAAGTGCTGATATGCTGCCAAGGCTAGCAGGAGCAAATATTTTACAGAGTGTACTGCTGCTAGTGTTTACACAAGCAGCAGACTTCCATTGTTGATCAAATTGACCCTCGATTCTGCAGGCTGAGCCCCTGTTCCTCCTTCAGGGTAGAATCAATTAGTCTTTCGAACCTGCAGCCTGTCTCTGTCTATCTAAGTGTAGGCCTACTTGCGTCTCGGTAATTGACAGCTCACACTCTAATAATTGTCATGTTAAATGTATTGCAGGAGCGAGACATTCAGCTACCTTTCATATTCATTTCAAATTGCCCCAAGATTTATATTTTCGGACATTGTATCGCATTCCTCTCTCACTAAGCTTTCAGCTTTCTCTCTTTTTTTCTCTCTCTCTTTTTTATCTCTCTCTCTCTCTCTCAGTTTTTTTAAATACATTAGACATGTATTTGCAAAATCATTCACATCTTCAATATTTCAATCTGTGGAAAATATATATATTCTTACCAAATATATATATATTGCAAAGAAAATTTTAAATGATTAGATATTTCCCTTTATATCAGTCTTACATTGTTTTGTACTCGGTTGGTTTGTCTCTCTCTCTCTCTCTCTCTCTCTCTGTCTCTCTCTCTCTCTCTCTCTGTCTCTCTCTCTCTCTCTCTGTCTGTCTCTTGCTCATTCACTCTCTCTCTCTTCTGAATAAAAGAGAGAGAGTGGTCGGTATGTTTTGTTCTGTTTACCAGATGTAAGCACAGCACAGACGGCGTTGGGCCTATTTGTCAGGATATTTACCAGGAATGTTCTGCTCTCCTCTACTCAGAGCTCAATGTATTAACCCCTACACAGTTCTGAAAATTGACAGGGAAAACTAAGCTGATTCGAGAACCTCCATACGAATGGAATATAAGTGTTGAAAACAGACTTATAACCATATTCAAATAGTGTCTTATTCCTATTTCAATGTTTTGTAAATTCGTGAATTTAGCAGACACTTGTATCCAAAGTGTTTTACAGTACATTGTGATTAAGGAACATGTAAGGGGTTAGGGAAGCTGGTTCAAGGATGCCTACAGGTTAGGCTGCAGACATTGGGGATCGAAGCCTGTACTCTTGGCTGGGGCTCAAACACCCGAGGCCTACACTATCCTGCCCAGTTACAAGTAGAGAAGCCAACATACAGTATATTCATGCATTTTTTTTAATATGATATAATATGTATTATATTATATTATAACATAATAATTATATTATATTCTATTACATTACATTTCATTACATGACATTATTTTTTATTATATTATATTTGTTGTTTAAATGTGTGTAGAATATGGTACAGGTCTGGGTTTGTTTAGGTTGTGGCTGATCTGATGTGATTGAGATGATGGATGCAGCAGCGTTGCCATGACAGCTGAATGATGACTCCAGATGTAATCTAACACAGTTTACTGAGGCTGCAATGCATGCAGTCATCTACTGAAGAGAAACATGAGCAGCCCAGACACACACAAACACCCACACACAAATAGGGTAGGTGGGTCTACAGCTTTGCAACCCGACATTTGGTCGTGTTAACCCTGTAAGCACTCCAAATTCAATTGTAATTTATTTGGTGTAGCAGACAAAGGTTGCAGCCTTGAGACCCACCTGTTACCCCTATTTGTCAACCAGGTGTGAGGTTGATCAGTGATCATAGATCACAAGACTCAGAACAGGTAGAATGGGGCTTCCCCATACGTTGCTCCCTGCTCACAGAAGCACCATTGGTGACAACTGGGGCCCTATCTCACATAATGTGCAGTTTTCTGGCTATGTATGGCTACTTTTCGTAACTAGCTTTCCAGATAAAGGCTATAGTAGCACACCTAGAAATTGGAGTTTAACTAAGGTCCTGGTCACATTTTAGTAACATTTTCACTTTCTTTTCAAGCTGTAAACAGAGAATAAAACGTCATTCATAGACATAGAACAAACAATATTATTGAAGCCATGCCATTGGACACATGTAACCAGACGGATCTGCAAGCTCATGTTTTATTTGCTCTGTCCGAATACACATTTGCAACTCGGTCTGGTTACATTATGAGCTAAATTGCGAAAATCTTGTAACATTGCTGTCCTTGATACTTAATAACTAACTAACATCCAAGAAGGGTCTTATCAGTGCATTATAGGGATCAGTTAGCATCAGTTACACCCCCAAATGCTGTGAGGTTAAGTGGTGTGTGTGTGTGTGTGTGTGTGTGTGTGTGTGTGTGTGTGTGTGTATGTGTGTGTGTGTGTGTGTGTGTGTGTGTGTGTGTGTGTGTGTGTGTGTGTGTGTGTGTGTGTGTGTGTGTGTGCGTGTGTGTGTGTGTGTGTGTGTGTGTGTGTGTGTGTATGTGTGTGTGTGTGTATGTGTGTGTGTGTGTGTGTGTGTGTGTGTGTGTGTGTGTGTGTGTGTGTGTGTGTGTCATGGTACATTTTCATGATCTGAGGTGGGGGAAGGGTCACTTATCGGTGACATATCGCTGGAGTGGGTGTTGATCAGTGGGAGGACGTCCTTGGTTGCATGGAATAAAACCTAACATAAGTTGTATGCTGTAGTAAGAGAAGTAATGCATCTTGCAGCACACATGTCAAATGGCTCTAAGATAATAGTAAGATAATAATAATAATGCAATAGCTGGAAGCCTACGATAAAGTAGAAGATGAAAGATGAAAACGTAGCCAAGTATCCATTTGAACAAAAAAAATGTTTTGCTATTTTATTTTTATTTTATATATATTTATTCTCTCTTGTATTTACATTCTTTTCAAGGCCTCATGGCTCATTTTCATACAGAGATGTAGCTCCATATGTTTTCAGATCCCTCATCACTGATTGGCCAGCAAAGCTGCCGTACACACCGGTACGCCTCTCTGATTGGTCAGAGTAACCCGGTGCCTGCTCTCTGGTTGCCTTATCAATGGCATTGAATTAGCTCCCCCCACTCATCATCCTCCCTATTTAAACTATAAGGTCGCTTGTTTTGAAAGTTAGTGTTTATGTGCCAACAACTGGCGTTTGGTTGAAGACATTCTCAGAGAGCGCAACTCTCCGCCTGATCGAGCTTTGCCGTTCAGTTCAGCAGCATTTTGAGTCTGACCATAAACAAGAAATTGGCCACAGCAAACCAAAAAATGAGTTCTATCCATTTAGACGATTTCATCGCAGGATGGATTGGGGGTGAGTCAACAAACAGAGCCTCTCAATCCCCCGTTTTACGCCTATTGTTATGTGCTACAAAACGTAACAAAATATAACTAACTATATATATATATATATATATATATATATATATATATATATATATATATATATATATATATATATATAATCATGTCTGGTGTTCTTCAAATTAATTTTCATGTCTTTAAAAGTGTTTTTCGCGCATGCACTGTCCTGTCCATATATAAATAGGGGGTAACGTTACATTGACCAACCCCTCCAAAACCATAATCATATATACATATTGGCTATTAAAAACGACGTGTATCCGATATTGCACTAAAGGTTCAGTCATGGATGAATTTGATATTGAGGTGTTTACGGCGTCACAGAGTTTCAGTATTGCATGTTGACGTTCTATATTCTGAACGCTGAATGTATAGAGAAGTGTGGATGGTGTCCTCCAGGGGGCGTAGTTTTACACACTTAGAATAATCTGTGGCAAGTGATATACAGTGTATGGTTTTCTTCCTCCATGGAGGCCGGGCACTGATAAAATGTGTGTTTCGTCACTTTTTAGTCTAACAAACACATTTTGAAAGTTCTGTGTGGGATGAGAAAATGTAAACACCAGACAAAAACTAAAACTTTGGTTCCCACTGCTGACAAACACCTCCTCAAATTGGCCTGCAGGCCTAATGTAAAGGCAACAAAGTCTCATTCAACAGAACAGTGTATTCCTAAGACATAGGCATACACCTTTCCAATAAAATATCAATAATATTATCCAATAACAAATAGTCATGGGCTATAAAGATACATACAAACTCGTAATGTATGGTCAATCAGCTTGAGACGCCTACAGTTCAAATTAACCCTAACCCTAACCCTACATACTCAATCAGGATGTCTTTAAATAGCGGGGGGGTGTTTGGGGTGAAATATAACTCTTTGGCTTGGTTCCAGGGGCATCCAGTGTGGTCGTGGGACACCCTCTGGACACAGTCAAGGTATTAAGAAGCTCTTTCACTTCGGCCTACCTCAAATGACTGCTAGGAAACACGAATACACTGCCTATCCACTTGTGTCCATTCATTAGAGAGTACAATGCGGATTGTTCTTATAGGTCAGCATTTAAAAAATTGTCTTCTTATAAATATTTTTTTGTATACATTTTTTTTATTGTGCTCAAACCAATGCTCTGAAAATGTAGTGGCATCATCTACGATACAATACAACTTTATTAATCCCCCGTAGGAGAAATGTGTATCTATCCATAAATATGTAGTTATATTTCTCCTGTAGTTTTAGGGAGTATCATTTTAAGGTTTCTGACGCTGGTTAAATATGTTTTTCTGCCAGACACGCCTCCAAGCTGGGAACAGCTACCGGAACACACTCCACTGTGTCCTCACCATCTACAGGAAGGAGACTGTAAGAATCAAATACTTCCTCCCGGGGTGTCTGCCTTTAAGTCAGCCTGTTGGTCCATCTGTCTCTCGCTTTCTTTGTCTTTCACTGTCTGTTACATTCTTATTTGTAGTGTTTTCTTCAGTCTTTTCTTTCTCAATGTATGTTTTGCACATTCTGATGTTTTATACCCAATATTTGTTTTGAGATAGCATTGTGGCAGTTGTAATGCACATTTTCACACACACACACACACACACACACACACACACACACACACACACACACACACACACACACACACACACACACACACACACACACACACACACACAGGATTTCATACAAACTTTGAAATCTGAGCTATGAGGTGATTGATTGATTGATTGATTTGATTGAAATACTACTAGTATCTCCAGAGCTTTCCTATCAATTAGATGGGATATTCTAGTCAGAAATTTTATTTTCTAATTTATTTTGGAAATAACCTTGACAGCCCTCAGTAACCTCTCATCACAGCTTTATCTTGATGAGAGACGAAGAGGGCTGAATCATCTGCAAAAATATAGAGGTTGCAGTTACAAGCTGACTCCATGTCATTGATATAAAGTAGAAAAAATACAGGCCCTAGGATGCTTCCTTGAGGGACACCACATGACAGTGGCAGTGGATTAGATATAATCTCATTTAAATCCACTGCTTGTTCTCTGCCTTCCAAATAGGACTGAACCCACTGAAGTGATGAATTGTTGAAACCCACGGCCCTGAGTTTAGTTAACAGAATAGTGTGGTTAACTGTGTCAAAAGCATTTTTAAGATCTAACATAACCATACCACAATATTTTCCTTCATCCACTTCTTTCTTGATGTGACCCGTCAAGTAAAGCAGACAAGTGTCAGTAGAGTGTGACTTTCTAAAACCAGATTGAAATTTATAAAGACGATTGTGTGAGGATAAGTAGTTTTCTATTTGCTCATAAACAACCCTTTCCATTATTTTTGAGAGGCAACATAATATGGATACGATAGGCGATAGTTTCCCTGCTCTAATTTACTTCCTTTTTTGTATAAGGGGGTTACCCTCGCCCTTTTAAATTCAATTGGAAATTTGCTCTTGGTGTTCTCCTTGGTGGTGCCATAATCTTGATACCTAGTTAGGACTAGCTATCTTATCTCCTGTGTTTCAAGGTGACAGTTTTCTTGTACCGACATGTCGTTAGTTAGTTATTATGTGGTGACTAGTCCTCATGTGTTTCTTCAAGGTGGTAGGATTTAGGGCTTGTCTTAAGCTGGTTAGTTTGTGACTAGTCCTAACCAGCTGTTCTCTTGTGTTTCTTCAAAGTGGCAGGATTCTTTAAGGGCATGTCTTTAGTTAGTCAGTTAGTTATTGACTATGGCAAACCAGCTTGTCTCCTGTGTTTCTTCAAGGTGGCACAGTTATTTAATGGCATGTCTTTGGTTAGTTAGTTAGTTAGTTAGTTAGTTAGTTAGTGACTAAGGCCAACCAGCTAGTCTCCTGTGTTTCTTCCAGGTGGCAGGATTCTTTAAGGGCATGTCTTTAGTTAGTTTGTTTGTGACTATTCCTAACCAACTATTCTCCTGTGTATCTTCAAGGTGGCATGATTATGTAATGGCTTATCTTAAGTTAGTTAGTTAGTGACTAGTCCTAACCATCTCCTGTGTTTCTTCCAGGTGGCAGGATTCTTTAAGGGCATGTCGTTCCCGCTAGCCAGCGTCACGGTCTACAACTCCTTGGTGTTCGGCTTCTTCAGCAACACCCAGCGGCTAATCAGCAAGTATCGCTACGGCAACGAGCTGCAGCCCTGTGGCATGCTGGACCTGACGGTGGCCAGCGCCCTCACCGGTCTGATGTCGGTGGGCCTGGGAGCCCCCGTCGACCTGGTCAAGATCCGCCTGCAGATGCAGACCCAGACAGTCCTAGCAGGTGTGTGTGTGTGTGTGTGTGTGTGTGTGTGTGTGTGTCCATCTGTCTCTGTATGTCTGTGTGTCAATCCATCCGTCTGTCACTATGTGTGTGTCACTATCTCTTTGTCTCCCCTTTCTCTGTCCTTGTCTTTGTCTCTCTCTCTTGTGTGTTGTCCCTTAGCCTAAGGTTGGCAAACAGATTAAGTGGTAGATTACGGATTGTGTGTATCAAGGCACTAAACTGACCACAGCCATGTAGGAGGAAATAAACCTTTCATGTGGTCCAGTCCAGGACATACCTCTATCCAACCACTTTGTAACAGTTTGTAGTTTCTAAATGTTCCATGTGGTTCGATACATGTGGACAGTGAAACACTGTTAATGTTTCACCGTCTACTTCACCTTCTACATCTACTTTTATACACACGTGCGGTTCTCTCTGACCCAATTCATTCCTTTCATTGTATGGGTTTATAAAACAATGAGCATATGTAATTATTATAAACATTTATTTATTTATATTTTTTGTTTAGTAAAAACAATTTTACAATTCTTTTACAGTTTTTGTTTCATCAATTCAAAAATGTAACAATACATTCCCATCAATGTGTTCATGTGTCTGATCGTGTGTGTGTGTGTGTGTGTGTGTGTGTGTGTGTGTGTGTGGATAAAAATACAAAAAAAAAACACCAAAAAAATAATTCTAAACCAATAAATATAAGCTTAGCGACATCAGAATAGACAGACTTGACATTTCAATTACGGTTGCCAGCCCTCTGGTAAGCCCCCTTGTAAGATACTGCATTTGTTCCACAAAACCAAAACATGAAGGTTTCCCTTCCTTCCTCCTCCCGTTGTCCAGGGAACCTCCAGTTGACGGGGAACGCAGCCGGGGGCGCGAACATCCAGCTAGGAGCGGTGGGCGTGGCCGACCAGCGAGTCTATCGGGGGCCCATCCATTGTGTGAGCAGCATCCTGCGGAGCGAGGGCATCCAGGGTCTGTACCGGGGCGCCGGGGCCATGGTGCTGAGGGACGTCCCGGGGTACACGCTCTACTTCATCCCCTACACTGTCTTCTGTGGCCTGCTGAGCCCCGACGGCAGGACCAGCGCCCACCCTGCCTCCATCTGCCTGGCCGGGGGACTGGCAGGTAAAAGGGGTCCAGACGGCACTATGGGTTGCTTTGATAGCGTCAGGGATTTCAGGGTTGTTTTCATGGGGATACAAGTAGTAAAATGTTAATTGAGTATAGGGCTGTGCCGATTTTTTCAATTGCAGTCTGTCTGCAATTTAATAACCATCACAACAACAATACAAAACTTTGTGTCCCACTCCTTCGCTCTCCTTTCCTCAAAATGAGCTGGGTTCACACCCCTTACAGAGTTATAAGCTAATCAAATCAAACCACATCTATCTTTCTCCATCCATCTAGCCGTGTCTCTTTTGCTTTCTCTTTATCTACCGATCAAATTAGGTCTGGCTCCAGCAGCAGTACCTAGAGTTCACCAGTGGCAGAGCTTTAACTGTGGTTTAATCATTCAGTGGTTCGTTACTCTTTAAATTAGTTTGATTTTTCTCTTAACATTCTCTCTCTCTAATATATACACAGTTCCCCTGTTTACAGAGTAAGTATAGAAAGGTTACATTGCAATATATTTCCTGACTTAACCTTATTGTTAATCCCCTTTTAAAACCAGGGGTATTAGTTACTTTTGGTTACGCCTTCATAATTGTATCTTCTCTTCTCTTGTCCTCCTCTCCACTGTGGCGTTGCACCCCAGATAGTCCAGCCAAATTCCGAGGCCTAGTTCCAAGCTAGCTCGATAGTGTGGTTTTAATCAGAGCAAAGCATGCCCCTGGTTTATGGTTCTTGCACATCAGGCACACATCAGGCATACATCAGGCATACATTAGACAAGAGTTAAAAACAGTGTTTTCAAGCTATTACACAAGTACCACAAATCCAACCCCTATTTAGTTAAACCTGCACTAAATTCTTTATAACACAGTAATGTAAAATGTAAAACTGTGTGCAATCACGCCACCTAGAAACAATTTATTCTGAAGCTTATTCTGAAGATAGATGGAGAGAAAGATGCATGGCCATGTGGATTAAACATTCAAATATGTTTGTACACTGAATCAAATGGTGTTCATGGGGGATAAGATAGATAGATGGATAGGTCATTGGGCCAGCTTGTTCTTGATAAAATCATAAAGGTTATGATAACAGACCAGAGTGGGTGTTATCAGAGTGGGTCTGACCAGAGAGTGGGTCGGACCAGGGTGGGTCTGACCTGAGTAGGGTTTGACCTGAGTAGGGTCTGACCAGGCTGGGTGTGACCAGGCTGGGTCAGACCAGAGTGGGTCTGACCACAGTGGGTTTGACCAGGGTGTGTCTGACCAGGGCAGGGTAAGACCAGGGTTGGTCTGACCTGAGTAGGGTCTGACGAGGGTGGGTCTGACCAGAGCAGGTCTGACCACAGTGGGTCTGACCACAGTGGGTCTGACCAGGGTGGCTCGGACCCGGGCAGGGTAAGACCAGGGTGGGTCTGACCTGAGTAGGGTCTGACCAGAGTGGATCGGACCAGGGCGGTTCTCTGAGACAGTTTTTGGTTCTCAGCCCGTTTGCGTGGGGCTGTTTGAGCTGCTCTGAGTGGCGCTCCAGGTCAGCACCCTGCCATGAACTAGATCACCTCAGGTGCCAGAGTAACACCGGATCCGTGGGTGAGCCCTGCAGCTGCTGCTGTGTAGTATGTCAGTATGTCAGTGGGGTAACGGCTGGGACGGCTAGCCTTACTGTTTACTGACAGCTTTGGTGTCCGGGAAAGGGAACCCAGATAGTAGGACATGATGTAGGACAGGACATGAGATCACACAAGTGTGTGCTACTGTACTTTTTTTCCAGACAAAAAAATGAATGAAAAAGAAAGATAAAGCTTACTTTTTGCTAATGCTAACCCTCAAGCTAGGTGATTGGTTTTTTAAATGCCTGCTTGAGTCAAGTCAGTATAACATGACAACTCCTCTCGAAAGAAAGGCAGTTCAAAGATATGAAAGCAAGTGAAGGAAGGGATGAAGAAACGACAAAAACAAAGTTGCTCTCCTGCTCTTCCCTTTCGTCGTCTCAATGTTGTGATGCCACGTCCCAGAAATATGTCTGCCCCTCTGTGACCATGGTGACAGCAGCTGAAATGTTTATCTAATATTTGTTTTCTTAAGAACAAAGCATTGCCTTGATTATGTTTCCCTCAGAGTGGGGGGGGGGGGTTATTTATATTTTGGGGAAGAAACTCCATGCTGTGTTCGGTTAACTTTAACCATATGCAGTATTCAAACATCTGGTCTACGAACACAGAGCAAGATGGACAACTAGCACATCAAACAACAAACATCCATAGAGTGAAACTGTGACGGCACAAATGAATGAGAATAACTAGGATGATGTTTGTGTATGTATAATGGGAAAATTATATTTCCCCATTCTGTTTCTGTAACTGGCATTTGTTGATTATGCCTTTTCGCCTTTGGATGGACTCGGATAAACTATCCTAATTGTTATTATAATTTCGGATGACAGAAACGATTCACAGAAACGATTCCTGGTTCCGGAATTCCCACCACAGTATGGATTTCATGATTTGTGATTATTATTGAGCTAGTATATCCCTATCTCTGTTAGGAGAAAGTCCTCCCTCCGGTCTGAAGGATTGAGTGGATAAAAAGTGGTTGGCATGTCACATCTGAAAATGTGCATGAACTTGTAAAGTTGTGTAACAATGTAGCTGAACTGCATCCAGGGGAGCTTTTCATTGGTCATTGGTCTAGTGCTCTAACTTAGAGATCCCCAACCTTTTTTAACTCCACGGACCGGTACTATGTCAGACAATATTTTTGTTGTCCGGTGTTACCCCGTATACTGTTACCTATCATAAAGTGTGTCACCAGGGCTCGCTGTTGCATATTTTCTGCAACATGCATGAGCTTAAAGCGTAGACAGCCATGAAGTGGTCCACGTGCAGAAACATGAACGTGCTTAAGGAGTACACTTTGTTCACTACTAATGAACATTGTATCGCCATCGCTCAGTTGGGATGGGTTCATTCTTTTTGCTACACCATCTGAACAAGCTTGTCTATTCAATGATTTGGTTTTGAACGAGGTACTCTTCAGGGCAGCTATAAAAAAAAGAAAGTTATTTATTGTTTCTTCGCGAGCCGGTACCACGTGAGCCGCCGACCCCGTACTGGGTCCTGACCCCAAGGTTGGGGACCACTTCTCTAACACACGTAATATGAGAGCTTGTCTGCCTGCTGCAAAAAGACTGTATATCTCCTCCACTGTCAGACTGGGGGATGTCAAACAGGGACGTTCAATGTTAGCGTTAATCCTCGGGTAAGAGGGGCCGATTCAGCCAGTTAATCCCTCACCTTCAAAGCATTTGTTGATCTCACAGGGAATTTAACCTGTAACACGTAAGAGAGAGAAACCAATCATGCTTAGCCTTTGTTTGGTTGTTTTGATGCTACCATTATAAGTCTGGAAGGAGAGATCCCCTTCTGGGTTCCTTCTCAAGGGTTCGGAGCCCACCCCAGGACTCAACGTCTTGCCACTCTTGACCCGCAGGTTCGATCTCGTGGGTGACCGCGACCCCGGCGGACGTGGTGAAGAGTCGCATGCAGGCGGACGCTCAGCTGCACAGGAAGTACACGGGCATCCTCCACTGTATCACCCAGAGCTACCGCACAGAGGGCCTTAAGGTGAGAACCATGTAGTGTCCCAAAGGCTCTGGGCTAGAACCCACAATATCTGCAGCCTAACATGTAGTAGGCCATCCCTGAGCCTCATTGTGTAATGTTGTACCATGGGTAATGTTGCACAAACGTTTGATGTCGTCAAGGATTTCATTGGGAAATAACTTGAAAAAAATATACACACGTATACAGAAGCACTACCACAACCTATACCAGTTCAGTTCTAATATAAAATATATATTTTTGAATGGCCATAGGAAATGAAAATGAAACTTAAAGTAAAGTACACTTAAGGAAACAAAAGAAGGTGTCACAGAGGTCCGGAGTAGGTTAAAGAGGGAGGCGGGGCTTGTGGGCTTTTCTCTTCTTAGAATTCAGTTTCAAGGACAGTTCTGTTTATCATGAGCACGTTTCTGAGGTCATATCTTCTCCATATCATGGCTCCATATGTTCTTACTGTGTACACACAAGTCTCCATAGATTGAGTTCAAGTTTTTACTGTCAGCCGCGCAGAACACCAGAGAATCAGACTGCACACTGAAATGCTTATGACAAGTCCAACTACTTTTTAACGGCACAATTTTTTTAAACATAAAATACTAGACCAAAAAAAAGTATATATATAAAGCAATACACATACAATACAATATACATACATATACATAGTAAGCGATTGTCATGTGAACAGTCAGTACAGTTCTGTACACGTGCTTGCTCAGCCGACACACGCACGCACACAAACGCATGTTGCAGTAGTATTTTATGTTAGTTTGATCATAAGATTAGATGGTACTTTAATAATCTGAGAATGTAAATCTGTCTCTCACATCACAAAAGTGCAAAACAGCAATATCATTTTTGCACGTGTGTGTGCGTTTGTGAACATGAGCATGGAGGTCTGGCCTGGAGGTCACGGGGGTCTAGGCCGCTGTGTGTTGGCAGACTACGTAGCACAGTGTGGGATGGAACGAAGGATCAATAGCTGGCCGTGCTGGCCTCTTATCTAAGAGGGAAGGTCACTTCTGTGGTGGTCAGACAGGGTTACTCTGAACTGCAGTGGGGGGTTTATTCAAGGACATATTCAGGGGAAACAAACAAACTGCTTTGTAACAGGGAGACAATGTAATGCATATGTGAAAGAATAACAGACCTAAAAAAATATATACTGTACAGAAAGAAAACACTTTATTTGAATGAATGAGCGCATATACATATTGCACCATGAGACTGGTCCCGCTGTGTCAAACCGTGTGTTTGTGTTTCCTCTCTCTGCAGGTGTTTTTCCGTGGCGCTTCAGTCAACGCCATCAGGGGCTTTCCCATGAGCGCCACAATGTTTCTGACTTACGAACTCTCCCTCAAGTTCTTCCGCAGTTTCTGAAGGCACTAGCACACATCTCTTGAGAGTTCTGGAATGAGTTCCGGAATGCTCTCTGGATTCCGGAATGATCTGTGAAAGTTGTAAATCAATCATTTGAGAGTTCTAGAATGATGTTTTGAGAATTCTATGAACAATAGAAAAAGGGGATTGGATGTGACGTTTTTTATCTGGAAGGAATACGTTTACTTTTGGACCTGCCAGCAAAGCTGTCGTAAATCACGTGCGATTCTCAACGGTCGTGTCCCACGGAAAGAGAAAGACACAAAAGCCTTCTACTGGGCGATGTATGTTCTTACCATGTTACTACATGTACATGCATCTGTTTCTTATATTAAGGATTTCAGTAGTTTATTTTCCCCACTTTTAACGTACATTGTTTTTCTTCAAAAAGGCATTGGTGTAAAAACACAATTTAGTGTTGTGCTCATGATTTTAAGATCAACCAATTTAACGTATGAATATTGTTTTCTTGATTTTGCACATTGCAATAAGCAATTCATTGCCATAATCAATTCATTAGATTTACCTGAAATACGAAGTGCAAATTTAGTACAGCTATTTATCATCATAATCGATAAAGGCTGGATTTCTGACACATTTCATAATCTAGTCAATTAAATACCATAATATATTATATCTAAAATATTATATTGTAAAATATGATATCTGTAAATATTGCAAATATTAAAATGCTTTTCTAGAAATTATGGTTTTATATTATAGAATGAAATTATTTTTGTCACAGAATTGTAAAGACAGCCTACACGTGATGTTGTTTGTTTTGAGGCCTAACTCTGGGCATAGGGCCAGAGTTAGGTTAGTAGAAAGACACATGGGGGTGTGTTAACTTCTCAGAAGATAAGGCTTATCACTCGAACTGTAGCCAGCAGATAGACTCACTGTGTTTTTTTATCTGCTGTGAAGAACCATATGCACTGTGATTGTTTCGCTTACTAAGCATGGAGTACATGTTTATATATGTATTTATTTATTTAAAAATACATATATATATATATATATATGGTCGATCATATAGAGTGTCACTACATTCTGCGTAGCCAACGTTTGTCAATAAACATGTATGTATGTATTATCTCCCTGTGTATATAAATACAAAATAATAGTACTAACAACAGTAATAACTGTACTAACAACAGTAATAATAGTACAACAGTAATAATAGTACTAACAACTGTAATATTGGTACTAACAACAGGAATAGTAGTACTTACAACAGTAATAATAGTACAAATACATCTACTGTTATGCAATTTTCTTCACTGACCACTAGGTGGCACTAGCATCACTTTTTAATTACTGCACAGACTGAGCTGACGTTTGCCCTCCTGTATGGTATATATGAATAACTTCAACATGTCATGCTTTATATATTCAAAACCTCTAACACTAGCAATTTGTTATTTTAGTTTTAGTTAGTACAAGTCATAGATAGATTGAGCGTTATACCCAATTACTCAACAGAGTTGGCACTGACCGCAGTTTAATGTAACTTGAGAAATTATTTATTTACATAACTTCCAATGGATGATCATGACATTCTAATAATAGCTCTGACAACAGAATTTGATAAACATTTTATTATTTTTTATTTTTTAATGCATTAATTTTCCAAAAGTATGATTCAGTTGCTGAGACAACTCTACAGTGATAGATCAACACAGAATACGTGACATGCAGAAAAGGGAAACATTTGCAGACCTCATAATTTACATTGTCAACTTCTGCACCCTGAAATTATTTGTACCCTGAATTTAAAAAAGAAAGACTCTTTCCTTACTTCTGTCAATCTTTCAACTTGAATGTGATCTTTAGATTTGGTATGAAGGCAGAAAGGAGTCATTTGCGGTGTTGCTAAAATCCCCAAATCCCTTTATTTCCAGTTAAAATGAAATGTAACGGAAAGCTTTAAGTCATCTAACATCTAAAATAAGTCGCTACACGCTAAAGTAATTTTTTTTACATGTGAAAATCCCTATCTCCTTATGTTCGGGATTCCCAATGCATCAAGGCATCATACAAAGTCATGTTTAAGAAGTAAACAAGAGATAAATTAAGCAAACGCCTCAAACAGAATACTGTTTGTGTGGATGTAGTGCGTCGGCCCAATAACCTAATATTTACTGTTCTGTTAAAGTTTTTGAATTGCAGTGAGTCCACAGGTCATAGTTTATTTCCCGGTAAGATGGGATATTTCTGATTCCGTAGCAACAGAACCTGCCTTGATAATCAGCCGTTTCCAAACCCTCTGTTGCAACCTATTTTAAACATCAACAGTCAATATCAGTGTCATCCAGATAGACTTTTCTGACGCTTATTACCAATAATACAGAAACTGATGTGGTTAGGGACAAAATTAAATGTCAACATAAGAAGCACTTTGTTTCCCTTTTTAATTCTCCAAAATAATTAGTAGTAGTTATAATAGTTTTTTTCCCCCTTTTAACCAATTGCCTTAATACAACACCCCTTAATAAAACCAATAGATCAGCTCATATCATTCTAATCGACACTGCTAACCACTCTGCGCCTTCAAAAAAAAACGGTATAAAATATAGAAATAAAATACAGAAACCATGAATAGCCTACTAAACTCAACACAACACACGGTAAGTTCTCTACACAATCTCATGCAACAGCGATGAATAAAATAAGACAGCAATGAGGGATGCTGATGATAAAGAGGAGGTTTTTAGCCCTTCACAGAGGCAGCCCACATGCTCTGACGCCCTGACACGTGTCCTGTTGAGAGAGGGCCTCAGAAGCCATCCTATAGCTGTACTAAAATCAAAGGCCTAAAATGAGTGACAGATCCGATTCATGGGCAGTTTGGGTAAAACTATTTAGCTTGGACAATTTGATCTAGGTAACACACAGTTAATGTTAGATACATTAGATGTCATTTAGAAACAGGTAGGGGTTAGGTTAGGGCATCTTAGGGCTCAAGGATGCCTACAGATTTGTCTGTGGACATTGGGGGATCTAAACCAGTAACTTTCACCTTGGAGTTGAACCAGTATTACAGTAGCTTTCCCCTTTATTTATGGGAACGTTTCATTTTTTCCCAGATTTCCCCCTCATTGGGATCATCTCCATGGAAATGTGTAAGGGTTGCATGGTTATCCAAGGTGAGCTGTAAAACCATGATGATTTCACACCCTCAGCGGGTTGGCCTTGTGTATATGGAGCCAATAAAGTTAAAACAAATCAAAATACCAACAAAAAAATTTAAGAAAACAATTCAGTGACACAGAGATGATACACTCATACTCATTTTTTTATGTAAAACCACATTTTGGTTATAATATCATAAAACCCTAACCTCTAAACTCTAACCCTTAATATTCTAAATACTGTGTTTAATTGCACATCCCCTTGTATCATTTTAAAATATTTTAAGAGAAGCCATTCCACTCCAAACTAAATCACCATCTCATCTAAATGTTTATTTTAATAGCTTATACAATTTACAAGATTGCAAGCAGAACAATAAAACAACAACTAGCCCTGCAGACTAGACTAGACCAGACTTAACCAGACCGGACCAAGCTGAGGTCATTCCAGACTAGACTAGACTTGACCAGACTAAACCAGACCAACATTAGAACAAAACTAGACTAAACAAGACCAGACCAGACCAGACCTGCTCAGGCCAGACCGGACTAGGCCAGACTAGAATAAACAAGACCAGACCCGACCTTCCCAAACCAGACCACAATAAACCATATCAGACCAAACTAGAAGAGACTAGACCAGACCAGACCCCCCCCCCCTCCCTCTCCACCCCCCATAACAATCTGGATCGAAAAAAACACTGTTCTGTTGCAAGCAGACAATCAGAGATACAGAGATTCTTACACAGTATTTATTATATTATTATCATTTATCATAGTTACAAATTATCATTGTAATGATGATAGTTACTAATACTATAATATTATAGTTTTATTTTTGTAATCACGGTCTTTTGGCATTTGGCGGTCTTTCTTTAAAAGGGTTTGCATGCGTACGGTGAGGGATTTGTTAAGTGTTTCTCATGTATTTAAAACGTTTTAACATGGCCTCCCACAGCAGTCTGTGGACGGAATAATTTGACAATGGAGCGTAGACTAGGGCAGCCCCAATGCTCTCACAACACGAAAACGTAGGAAAGAGACACACATATAAACATATACTGTACATGTAGAGTACATACATATAGATATAGAAATACAAATACAAATACAAGTACATGTAGACACTTTTCATCTTTGCGTATACTGTTGTATAAATAACCAAAGTGAGGGTTCACAAACAGATATACAGAAAATAATATTCATACAGGCAACAAACATGACATTTAACTCCAATGAGGGACTTTTTTTTTTAACAATTAACACAATTATTGCAATTAAAACATTATGGCTTTGTCTAGTGAAAAGATCCTATCTGAGTTAGAAAACCAAACCAATATAAATAAATAAAATAATGAGGAAAAACAGTAGTGCTTAGAATTATGTTGTTTTTTGATATTATTCATCATTTAAGTTATTCTATTTCACAATCAAATGTATTGGTAATTTATTATCCAACAACTAAGCACCTAAAGATAGTTACCAGATAATTACAGAATCACTACCCCTTTTCGTGTACTTTGTGTATATCATCATGCTTTCTCTATATACTGTATTGATATCCTATGTATAGAAAGTAGTTTACTAGATAGAAATGTACATCATTCTGTAGCGCTTTCATGTGAGCAAACACATTACTCAATGGTTTGAATGACGTGGAAGTACTTTTACTATCCTCTTTAAAAAAAAAACAAATGTAGGCGTTGCACTAACTGCGATATAATTGTCTTGTTTGAGGCTTAATGCAGAATTAACTTATAAAGACATATTTATTTATACTAATTCATGTACCGAGTGGAATTTAGTAAATTTGGATAGATTGGCCCTATATTCTGCCTTGTAGTCCATTACATGTTTGAATGCATAGACCTCACAGTTCAGAGGTCAGTGTTCTGTGTAAACACTAGGGGGCACAGATCACTAAAGAAATAAGTCAGTTTCTCTAGTATTTCTTTGGTCTGGATGTCTGTTGTTTTGTTGGTTGTTTTAGTGTTCTGATTTTACATCAGAGGGGGTGATCCCTTGATCGGGGAAGAAAGGTTGAATCTGTGTTTTGAGCCAACTGAAAACTGAAAATAACGTTTAGCGTTGAAATTAAGGTGCATACATGGATTACTACCAAAACTAAAACGGACATACAAATATACTTCTAGAAATGAAATAAGGAATCAGTTAGTCAAGTGCTTAATGTACCATTTTCATTGTACTCAATTTGTGACAGGAAATGACATCATGTAAAGTACTGGCTACAGCCACCTCATCCTGTGTTTTGATTGTCCATGGGACAGCTCTAACGCATGCAACGGTAAATATGTCTGACGTTAAGAAGATAGGAAGGATGGTAGGAAGGAAGATTCGTAAACATCCCTTGCCGGGATACGAAGGTGGGAATGTTCTTCAATAATCTGAGCTCACCTTCGTGGTTGTTTCGGATTACAGAAATTGGTCCATAAGCGGGTGACACAATCTTGGGAAACAGCTTTAGAAGTCTGGCAATATGGCAGTGTAAACAGCTAAACTGGATTGAACATTTTCCTAAAGGGTTAGAGTTGAATATTTGTAGAAGTCACCCCTGTAGGGGCATACATGAAGGCGTGGGTATTCATATATTGTTGAAAATAACTATGGACCATCCATGTCTGAGTTCTATTTGACAGCAGCTTATCAAAAGGATTCTTCTTCTTCACGCCTTTTCTAAAGTCTTTGAGGAGAACCTAAACATAGCGTTCACTACGACGGTGTTCCTCCAAACCTATACTGCTGCAATCTTCTCTGTCAACAAGACATTAATCACATCATGTGCGTGACACCCATTGACCTGACTTAAGCTGTGATGTGACAAGTGTATGCACCCTTAGTATCACCCTCAGTGACAATCCTCAACTAAAGAAGAAGATATGAAGGCACATGGATTGTACGATCATCCAAGACAGGGATCAGCCACCAGGGATTACTATAAAAATAGAAAAATTGGCAGTAAAGTAAAATCTAAATGTCCCATCGATCTTTCTTTTCTTTCTCTCTACTAAAAAAACACACCGTAAGTGAGAGGACTCACATTAGTTCTCCCGGCATGCCGTCCTCCACCAATCCCTTCCATGTGGGGGATGACCTCAACAGTCAAACCGCTGACCCAACCGATGTGTGGTTGTCATTTGTTTTTAGGAATGTTTAAGTGTGAAACACAAGAATCACCCGCCGGTGCCCTGAAAGAGTTAGGCTAGCGTTGTCACCATTGCGACAACATATTTTCTTTCCGTACAAAATGGAAGTAAAAAAAACAACAAAACAAAAAAAGCAAGAAAAAAGGACAAATACAATTTCCTAGGAAGGCAGTGTGTGTAGCCTCTATGGTTAAGACTTCTTAATTATGTTCCCAGAAACCTTTTTTGCGCTGTCCCCAAACCCCACTGTCGGCAAAACCCTGTTCATCTTCCATCCTCCCCCTGTAACAACTAAACACACACATCTCCCCCATGCACCAACCAACCCCAAGCTCTCTCTCACCATCCCCCCCTTGTATATATAAATTTCAAATCACCCCTTTTTCCCCCCTCCACCCGGCCCAGGCTTGACCAGAGAGGCTCCCCTGGGCTTTGGGGGCGTTTGTTTTGGCCTACATACAGAGTGGTTCTACTTCTTGAACATGTCCTGTAGCGGCCCGGGCAGGAACTTGAGCACGGTGTCCAGAATGCTCTCCTCGTCGTCGTCGTCTTCGTCCCCACACCCCGCCGGGATGGCCTTCTTGGGGCGTGTCAGAGAGCCCTCGCACGCCTGCTCCATGGCCGCCTTCTCCTCCGCCTCCTTCTCCTCCTTCTTCTTCAAGCCGTACTGCAGCGGAGGAGATGCGAGGGGTGAGGAGTGCCGGGGGAAGTAAGTAGAGGAGTCAGCGAGAGGGGGTGAGGAATGAGGAGGAGAGGTGAGGAGAGCAGGCAAGGAGGGGAGATGAGGGGAGGTCAGTATGGGAGGGATAGAAGAGCAGTCGGGGTTGAGGTGGTGAGGAAAGGAGGGATGAGGAAGATAGGGGAGGGTGATCCGTGGGTTGCTACAGGTTGTGCAGTGAACCCCTGCCAATGTCGGTAGCCATGTGACACCGAGTCCGACCACAGGAGGTCCGGACTTCGACTCCGACAGAACCCGGCCCCGCCAAACACTAATGACTTCCTCTCGCTCAGCTTGAATGTGCTAGACACAAAAGGGTTTGCCAAAACCTGCACTCCTTTAGTGCTAGTTCGAGGTTAGAAATGTCTAGTTAGAAATGTAAGTCTAGTTAGAAATGTATACAGAATATCACCTGTTGGTCGATAACATTAGATAGGATTATGTTGTTGTATGTTGTATGTCCTGGCACTTAATGTACGCACTAATTGTACATCGTATTAAGTTATAGTACTTAGTTATGTAGCATCTTATCCTAGCTATCTCTGTTGTATATGGGGAATGGGTTAACCTAGTGATTGTTAGCGCTCTGCACTTGGTTCTGTGAACATCCTTACTGTACCGACAGCGATGTATTTGTTTCACTTTCTTATGACGAATGTACTCATTGTAAGTCGCTTTGGATAAAAGCGTTTGCTAAAAGCGTTTGCCGTAAATGTAAATGTTGTTAGTAGTGTACTATTTTCAGGAAGATCCTGAGACATGTCGGGGGTGGTTTGAGAAGCTTTCCTCACCTTGTCCCGGATGTTCTGTCGTACTTTCTCCCTGTCCGACTCCATGCGGGCGTGCTTGGCCTTCCTCTCATCCTCCTGCTGCCTCAGCGCCTCCTGCCGCTCCTCCTCCTTCTTGGCCGCATCGGGGTCCTTCTCCTCCTCGCCCCCCAGCATCTTACCCATGTCCTTGGTGGCCCCTGGAAACACAGGAAGTCACCTGGTGTTAATAAATGCAATATATATTTTTGTATATAAATGGACAGCATTTATATAGCGCTATACAATATTGCCTAACATTCAGCCATACATACACAGATTTACACACCGACGGAGGCGTCAATCATGCAAGGCGACAGCCAGCTCATCTGGAGCAGTTAGGGTTAGGTCCCTTGCTCAGGGACACCGCAACACACACGGAGGAACCAGGGATCGAACTAGCAACCTTGCAGTTGCCAGCCAACCCTCTCTACCTCCTGAGCTACTGCCACCCCATATATAAAATCAAACCCTGATGGATGCAACGTTTTTGCAAGTGGTCAGAGCGCTTCATTTCCAAGCCTGGGGTTGCCGGTTCAAGCTCATTCTGCGTAGGATTGTGGCATCAGAGAAATGGGGTGCCACTATTATGACCCCAGCCCTCCATTCAACCCATTGGACAGGAAAGAAGGAAACGTTGAGAAGTATAACACATAAATAAGTGCTTGATGGACACACAAAAAATATACATACAGTATATACATAATATGAGATTGTAGGAATTCAGAATTTAAATGAACAGCTCTATAAGTCATGATCTGTGTTGTTGAACCGTGTTGAACCTAAGATGCGTTATTCCGCAGAAGACTGCATTTTAACTACCAGTGGACCAGTAGACCAGCCCTGCAGTGGACCAGAGGAATGCGGGGGTGTGCTAAGCAGCTCCTGCCAGGGTCTTGGCCCGAAGGGAAGACCAGGAGGAGGAGGAGGAGGAGGAGGTATAGCCAAGTTGGAAAGACCTCAGAGTACTGATAAGATGGAAGATGACACCGGGTGCCATCCCCTGGGAGCCATCTGTCTCCTGTCCTGCAGCTCTGTCGCTCATATTGAAACTCAAGTTACTATTTACTGTTAAGTCATTTAAGCAGACACTTTTATCCAAGGCGTGGGTCGCGGGATATTTCTTACTTAGAAAATATTTGAAATGTTTTTTTATTAAATATATAAATATACATACATATTTGATTGGTTAGGCTGTGCTTTAGCCTCTCTGTTAGTGGTGCAGGTGTATACTTCCGTTGGATTATCTGGATGATGAGCATGCTCCTATGCTCCCTCCTCTATCAATCTTGTTGTTCATATCCAAGCCCATAATCAACGGTGGGCCACCTGCCCAAGTACTGGTACTGAATGACAGTACTCAAACCAAGACAAAACTTGATCTCGCTATCGATGGGCCGCATGTGGGCAGCAGCAGAGGGGGGCAGGGGGGGTACTCGTACCAGTGCTTGTTTTACTAGTTGCATTAGTACTTTACTACTAGTATATTAAGTACCGAGAAGAGTATTGAGGACAGATGAACAAATCAAAACAATGCAACAACAAACAAAAGCCATTGAGTTATTCTAACATGGGGTCTGCAGATATTAGAGCTGGGTTGTGTGTTGGAAATTGGGAATTCAACCGCAAACCCTGCCAGTATCTAGCTTTTACTACAGGCTAGGGAGCAGAAGGGGACCGGATGGCACAGTGGCTAAGGTGTTTGACTCTCAGTCAAAAGGTTCAATCCCCAATGTTCACATCCTAACCTGTAGGCATCCTTTAGCAAGATGACCTGACTCTGGATGCTGAACATATCGCTTTGGATACTTGTGTTTGCTAATTAAAAGACTGCAGTTTGGCTTCACCACATTAGTTACAGATCAGTACAGACCATGGTAGCAACTCCTTTGTCATTGGAGGGGAAGAGGTGGGGGAGGGGGTCAAAGATATACATAGACATCACATCGCATTGCATTGCTTCAAACCATTGCTGCTGTTAAACATCATATTTGAAAAGCAGAAACTATAAGAAAACGTAAATGTGGGAGTTGAATAAAAATCACTGCAACGTTTTCTCCACTGATTGAAAGTGTCATTATAATACACACATTAAAGCTTATTAGATATATTTTATATTTTGTATAAAACATATAGACTATTATTTATTTTACTTCACCTGGATAATACCCCTTGAACGACTTATTTAATTGAGTTTGTAAATGTTAATGTAATGGTGCTTCTTATCTACAAAAAGCCTAGCTCCCCCATTTACTACTATATATTTACCGGCCAGTCTGTGTACGTGTCTTTGGGCTCGGGTATTCCCTTGGTTGCAAATTGCAACCTCACCGCTAGATGTCACTAATCCTACACACTGCACCCTAAAGGTAAATGGACATTGTTAATAAGGAGCTTTGAGGACTATTTTCTGTCTATATTGGAATGCTCCTTTTGGTTGTATGTTAGGATCTTTATTGGAGTACTTTGCATTTCCACAAGTGGATAAATGCACTTATATTTCCTTCAATTTCCTCTGATAAATGGGGCATTATTTGTTTCAACCTTAAATGGACTGCCTGTATATTTTCATATGAACTGTTTTGCATAGTAATTTCCCATCATATACTACAAATAATGATATATATAATAATTGAATTATAATACAATAATAATATAGAACATGCCATCCCCTTTCAAAGTGCTGCTGGTGTAAAGGACGGGGAGGTGAGGACGGGGGGGTATGGGGAGTGTTTGGTGGGTCTAAATTGGACTATTTACCCTGTGGAGCTCCACTGAACCTCACCCCCAGCAGGACCAATCAGCACTCAGCATGGGGCTCGGGGTGTTGTGGTTGTGATGGAGTTTGTGTGTGTGTGCGTGTGTGTGTGTGTGTGCGTGTGTGCGTGTGTGCGTGTGCGTGTGCGTGTGTGTGTGTGTGTGTGTGTGTGCCCTCCATGGGTATCTTCTGAGAGAGGGGGTTAAGGATGTTCCATAAGACCCGTGTGTCACTTTGCATTAATGCATGTGCACTCATAAACCTGTAGAAGTGTGTGTGACTCATGATCTGATGATGCAGCTCAGACACGCTTTCATAGTTATAATACTGATTAATAATACATTTACATAATGACATTCAAATTATAATCAATTACCAAATAGAAACTGCTAACCAAAGAAAGGTCATGGCTAGAAAAGACCACACTATACTGAACTGGTTATGCTGGTCTATATACTGGTCTCCTCTCTATACTACTAGTATATACATGTCTGTTGACATGTTGTATTCCTACTGTTCTGGTCTGTCCTATTCTGTACTGGTCTATACTGGTTTGGTTTGTATACAGTCTGCACTGGTTGGTACTGGTCTATACAGATCAGTGGTTAAGCTCTTTTTGACCTTGAAATTCTCTGTAGTTTAGAACGCTGCAGTGACCCTTTCATAGCAGTTGACCCTGCATTGACCCCCAAACTCAGCATAAAACATGCATCACCTTATCTCCATTATGTGTTGCCCCCTTCCATTGTTAAACACTGCACAGGGACTTTCTATGCATGAATTAGCTGATGTTTATGCATGAGCTTAAGTATGTGTGTGTGGGTGTTTATGATAGTCTATGTATGTCAGTTTATGGCGTGTGTGTGTGTGTGTGTGTTTGTCTGTATGACATAATACAACAAACACAATACACAAAAGTCCCATAAAATGAACAGTCCCCAAGCTACGACCTCACTCACGTAATTTATGCTGGGTCAAATCAGGGCGGGGCACTTACGACTGCTTGTCCCGTCACCTAGGAGACGGATGTCTGTGTTAGGAGATGACTAGCACTAATGGGACGGCCGTTACTATGGTGTCTCGGGACAGATGTAATGTGTTTTCCCCCCCCACTCCCAGAGCCTCAGGCGTCTTCATCCTTCAGCCAGCATCTTCCTCCACACACTCCTCTCCTTCTCGCTCCCTATCGGCTGGCAGTGCAACTGTTACAAACGTCAAGCCATGCCCCGCCCACTTGATGTCTTTTTTTTAATCCTTGATCCACGACCGGATATTTCTTTGTTGTTCTTTCTTCTCCTTGTTCTCTTCTTGTACTCCCTCATCCTCTCCCCTTCCCCATCTCCTCTTGCTTCCATCCCACTCTTCTTTCCTCTCTGCCTCTGTCATCTCTTCTCCCTCCTCTCTCCTCTCTCCTCCCTCCTCTCCCCTACCTTCCCTTGCGCCCTCTTCTCCAACCCTCCTATACCCTAATCTTCTACCCCCCCCTCCCCTTTCTCTACTCTCCTCTAGTTTTTCTGGCTCAACCTCCTCTCCTCTCTCCATAGCTACAAGACAACAGGTTGGATTACTGTGGTGGCTGCAATGGATGCTCTGGCGGTTTGACTCCCATTCGAATGGTGCTGGAATCCAATGTGGAATCCAATGAATACAATGAACTGTCTCTGCAGTTCTTATACCAGTCATGTAATTCTGATGTGACACCACCCACTTCCCATCTAAGATTAGTAAAGTTAATTTGATCTTGTCCTACCCTCAGCTAAGCTTGAAACACACACACACACTGCATGTGTGTGTGTACATTGTTGTCAATTCGCCAGCAATCCATTAACAGACCCTACCAATGAGCCAATGTTGTGTTTTTGAATCTGTTCATTTGGGATGTCAACGGTAATAAAAGCATAGACCTCCACTATCAGACCCCCGGCTCCTCCACCTCTCCCCAGGAAATGAGCTTTGGCAGTGGGATGGGCTGCAGGTGTTGTCCAGCCCTGCTGATCTGGGTCTGGATCTCTAATAGATGCTCGGGAT
Organism: Micromesistius poutassou; assembly: GCF_964030765.1. NCBI lineage: Eukaryota > Metazoa > Chordata > Actinopteri > Gadiformes > Gadidae > Micromesistius > Micromesistius poutassou. The sequence goes on from NC_140276.1 coordinate 11,274,180, forward strand.
TGAGCCAGCTGCTGTATTACAAACACTGATAAAATCACTCCCTGTATCTCTTATTAGAAACATCATCCTACCTCTGCTTTCATAAGATTTCTCTTTTACAAATCCCCTTTATGATATATGACTACGTGGCTATTCAATTTATATTGTAACTATTCTGTTTATTCTTTTCATTTTCTATAATCCATAAGGAGTATTCTACCCATGTTTTAAATATTATATAGATATCGTCACTCTATCCATATTGTGACAATTGTGTTGACATTATGACCACTAAATATATTTTGTGACTAATCAATATATATTGTTGTGATTATTCCATCTTTTTTGCGACTTTCCATATTGTGACTAATTCCATAGTTATGGTGACTCCTATCCATATTGCAACTACTCCATCTATAGGGTGCATTATTGTGAATACTATCTCTTTATTGTGACTATTGCTTGATGCGAGGAAAGGTGTTCCTATACTTTTTTTAATCTCAGTAAAAGCCTGTGATACTGCCAAATGTTGGACTACTCGGCCTCAATGGCAGGGTTAGAAAGACATGGACACCTAGCATAGCCTGTGCTAACAGTGATTGTTAATAACACCTAACCACCTAACACGTACTGACAGCAGATTGGTATCGGCACCTAGCAGAGGCCAGGGCTAAAATGATGACGCTACTAACACATTGCTAGGCCAAGCCGGACCCTTACCCCAAGGGCTGGTCTCTGTACCAGGGTGAGGGGTGCTGATGAAGCCAATATCTAATTATACCTGCAGGAGCAGTGGACAAACACATACACACACACACGCATGCACACATGCACGCTCACATGCACATGTGAGCGTGTATGTGCCTGACCTTTTAGATTTCAATAGTATATGCAATAATGAATTATTTCAGAGAAGCCAAAAGGTAAATATTATATATTTTAGCATTTTTGCTAAAATTTTTGCTCAGAGAGAGAATCTGATGGTCTGTCCAATCAGATTCGGTGGTGAATTGATGTGCAGACAAACCCACTGTATTTGACTACTCCATTTGCCAAATTACTTCACCTCAATACAAAATGAGTCTATACCCAAAGGACCCAGCTACCATACAAACCTATTTGATAGTGTGTGTGTGTGTGTGTGTGTGTGTGTGTGTGTGTGTGTGTGTGTGTGTGTGTGTGTGTGTGTGTGTGTGTGTGTGTGTGTGTGTGGATTCAGCATATGTGCGCATGTTCGTGTGCATATGTTTGGTGATTGCATATATATTCATGGGCCTGCCTGCTACCAGCTGTGTCCCGCTGCAGTGAATGACAGCATGTTTGGAGCAGCAGTGAAAAGGTCAACTAACAGCAGCCTGCATGGGGTCAATTACAGCCATGCTGCCTGCTGGGAGGGGAGGGAGGGATGAAATATATGGATAGATTGATGGAGAGATAAAGATATATTAGATGGATGGAAGATAGATAGATAAAGACATTTACCATATATCTATGGATAGATGGATACATATATATATATATATATATATTGATATACATTATCAATATATATGATAATATAACAATATATATATATACATTATC
>NC_140276.1:11285742-11393242 GCF_964030765.1 Micromesistius poutassou
GCTGGGAGACCACTGAAGTCCTGTTGGCGACGTGACGCAACATGTTGGAAATGTTTGAATCTTTCTGGAGCTCCGGGCTCTGAGGGGTAAAACCCATTAGTAGTCCAGGCACAGCAGCTGTGTTCAAGGCAAGATCCATTTACTGCACATCTAATTGGATAAAACCTTGTTAAAGGTCCTGCCCCAAAAGCTGGCCCTGATTGGTCAGAGCTTGAGATTGACACCAGTTGGAGTTGGTGTCGGGTGTCATTGCAACCGAGCACAACCCCAAAGCATTTCAGAAAGCAGGTGTGTGAAATGGCTGATGTAAGATCAGAACGACAGAGAGAGAGAGAGAGAGAGAGAGAGAGAGAGAGAGAGAGAGAGAGAGAGAGAGAGAGAGAGAGAGAGAGAGAGAGCGGGTCTACATAATGTATGACCGGCTGTATGGACAGGGCTGTCTACTGTAATCTGGGTCATGTAATCTGCCATGGCAGTCAAAGACCTCCAGGCCGGGCTGCTCCAGACAGTAAAGCCTGACACATCTTGTGCCTCTCCTTCTCTTTAGAAAACAGACTTAATGCATGGAACATAGTAGTTCAGCCGTAACTAATAAATATTTTCTAAATTAATACATATATACAGTAAATATGTTGTGGACAATATACACAATTGCCCACTTGAAATTTTTTAATTTCTGGCTGTCACTCCCTAAAGCCCTCTTTATCCCCATTTCTCTCCCCCCGCCCCACCATCTCCCACTCATCCTCTCCCTCCCCCCTTTCCCCTCTCTCTCCCCCTCTCTCTCTCCCACCGACCCTGTCGCTCTCTCTTTCTCTTCCTTTCTATTGTGCTCTGTTCATATGTTAGAGGGTGCTAGGAAAGCCGCCCACAGCATGCTGGGTGGGTGGGTGTAAGCACCCGCCACACATATGGTCTGGTGATAGATGAGAGAGAGAGGGGGAGAGAGGGAGAGTGTGTGTGAGAGAGAGAGAGAGAGAGAGAGAGAGAGCGAGCGAGAGAGAGAGAGAGAAGGAGATGTTGATTCATTTGTATGATTCTATTTTTTTTCTAAACAACTAAGAGTTGAAATATTCTTTTAATATGCTTCAGAAAATGTGTTTTGTCTTGCCAATCAAGCATTTGAAATGAATGAATGAAAGAGTGAAAGGTTGTGTGGTTGTGTGCATGTGTGTGTGTGTGCGTGTGTGTGTGTGTCTGTGTGTGTGTATGTGTGTGTGTGTATGTGTCTATGTGAGTGAGTGTGTGTGTGTGTGTGTGTGTGTGTGTGTGTGTGTGTGTGTGTGTGTGTGTGTGTCTGTGTGTGTGTGTTTGTGTGTGTGTGTATCTATGTGTGTGTTGTGTGTGTGTGTGTGTGTGTGTGTGTGTGTGTGTGTGTGTGTGTGTGTGTGTGTCTGTGTCTATGTGTGTGTGTTTGTGTCCATGTGTGTGTGTGTGTGTGTGTGTGTGTGTCTATGGGTGTATATCTGCGCGTGTGCGTGCACCTGCAGTGCACACCAGGGCTGATGCATAATCAGGTTAGAAGCCCTGTGGCTATCTGCACCAGACAAACAGGATCCCTCGGGACGAACAATGGATGATTCAAATTAAATACAGATCTCTGTTGACCAGGACCCAACCATGCGACTGGCGCGTAGCCCTTAAACGCCCACACCGTGGGATTGGCCCCAACATGTCTACATTGCAGGACGTCCAAACACAAGTTAAGGCCTTGTGCTTGGTAGCCTCAGTTAAGGCTACCAAGCTAGACGTACCCTGTAACAGCTTTCAGTATATTTTTGGTCAAACAGCATACTGGAGGAACTTAGCTGACTGCCTGTGCAGCAGCCGACTGCGTCCTCCCAAAGATAACAGAACAGCAACAACATCAATAGGAAAACAAGATTTAGTTCGTTTTTGGCACACATGTCCATTCCCCGCTTGAAAAGACGGCCGTGCGTGTTCGTTAAGCGGAGAATCAGTCAAGACACTCGGCACTATTCATGCGTCAAATGAGAACCCAGCCTAGCGTCACGGTGGAAATTAGCTCTTTCATTTTTCAATCTAAATATGTTTAGGTGTGTAGCCGTGCTCAGGGGATATTGTGTGGGCCGGCCGGGGGCTATTTAACTTAGCGCTGCAGGCTGCAGCGTTGTTAATTAGTGAGGGGCTTAAGACGGTCGTGTTCGTTACACGCCCGATTAGACTGAAAATCCAGCCGGCAGCCGAAGGTGGGCAACCGTTTGGGTTCACAGACAACCTCAGCTTTGAGCTCAAACCCAGATTCAAGGAGATATTCGGAAAGTCCAAACCAGCATCTTCTTGATCTTTTTTTAGTATGTTTAAATACTACCATACGTAATTTAGGTCATTTTGAAGAAGTTTATATGCAAAGCGACATACATTTTCTTGAAAAATGTCATTAAGGAGCAGGTAGGGGTAAGGGGTGTCTTGCTGAAGGAAGAGGTACAGCTAAAGCCTAGAACCCAGCCTAGTGTTTGTCCATTTCCGTTTTTGGAAACAGACTGGGAACCGAGACCATGTACTTGGAGCAGCTCTGCCAACACAAGAACACGGAACATGAACTAAAGCAGTGGTGGCAGAGATGGACTGCCCTGTCAAACATCTCTTTTTTTTGCTCTGACCTTCTCCTCATCTATCCTTTTACCTCTCTCTCTCTCTCCTGTTCCCATGATAGCTCCATCTCTCTCTCTCTCTATCCAGTGGGCCATCATAAACTCATCACCGTGAAGATCTGTGTAGATACCTTTTCCACGGTAACAGTGGCATTTAACAGTGGGGGCGGGAAGCTATGTATGTCAGAGGTAGGGTCTCAGCAGGGTGTTCAGGGTGTTCTGATCCCAAGGTAGAAGACCCAGAGTGATTGATTCCCTATTTTGCCTAACCTGTATCATTCTGATGCAGGTGAAAAGACACTATATTATTGATACAGACTGCATAGCTACTTTCTTCCTAGATACTCACTAAATACCTTATCTAATTACATGTTCTCATCCTGGTTTAATACACTGCTCACAAGTATTTTACCATGCTAGGAAAGAGCTAGAGACAGGTGAGAGAGCTAGACATGAGAGAGGCAGAGCAAGAGTCAAGAGAGATAGAGAGAGAGAGAGAGAGAGAGAGAGAGAGAGAGAGAGAGAGAGAGAGAGAGAGAGAGAGAGAGAGAGAGAGAGAAAGATAAGAGACAGAGTTAGAGGGAGCTAGAAACGGACATGCAACATGCAGACAGCTGTGTTTGTGTTTCCACAGCCAGTAAGTAGACTTATAGCCAGTAGAATAATTCTTAACAAACACACAAAACACAGTAACACCTACACACACACACACACACACACACACACACACACATACACACACACACACACACACACACTGACTTGGTGACAGAAATCTCTCTGTCTGTCTCAAACTCTCCCACTCTTTCCCCTTCGCTCTCTCTTTCACTATGTCCAGTTCACTCCATCCTCAATCCATATCAATCCTGTGTCTCTTGCTCTCTCTTTAGCTGCAATATCCTTCATGCCAGAACACTGGCACCTTTAAAAAATAAAGAGCCTTGACTCTCCTGTTCTCTCATCCTTATTTCCTTACTCTCCTCAACGCTTCCTGTGATAGGTTCCGTTTGTCTTTGGCAGCTCATTAATATTCATGAGCAGTGGTGGAACTACCCACCCTCAAAACGAAAAATGTTTAATAAACAATGTGACTGTCCTTCCTAATGCTCCGTAATGGACTAATCACAGAGAGCAGCTGGTACCAGCAGAGTTGGGACTCCACATGTACTTCCTGGGTCACAATGGGGTCAACAAGCACAGCAGGGGGCCTGCACTCTGATGAGCAGAAGGCCGACTTCAAGCCAACATGTGCATGTATGTGTATTGAGAACCCCCGACCAGGAAGTGCCAAAACAGTGTATACAGGGGGCGTTCAGCCTTGTGGAGGGAGGGGGGTCTTCGGTTTCCTCAGTAGCTGGTGTTATAACACTGCATCATTATTAGGCAGCAGTGTGTGTGTGTGTGTGTGTCTGTGCGTGTGTGTGTGTGTGTGTGTGTGTGTGTGTGTGTGTGTGTGTGTGTGTCTGTTTGTGTATTGGGTCTTCATCGGTCTAAACATGCTCCCAGTCCTACTTGCATGTTGCGTGTGTTTCTGTGTGTGTGTTTCTGTGTGAGTGTGCGTGTGCGTGTGCGTGTGCGTGTGTGTGTGTGTGTGTGTGTGTGTGTGTGTGTGTGTGCGCTAAATCCAGTAACCCCCTGTAAGAGACGTGTCTCTGGGTGGTTTAGTGTTTCAGCAGGTCTACTCCTGTAGAGGACTGATAAGACAGCTTTATCTGGCCCACGAAAAACAGTGATTACCACTGTTTCACTCCTACCATCCATACGTTTCCCATACAGACATACACATACCCATCCATTTATCGATTCATCTATCTATTCATTCATCTACCCACCTCCATCCATTCATACTTCCATGTATCCATCCATTACCCATCCATCAACCATCATTAAAACTGGCAACCGTCCATCTACTTGCCAAAGGTTTGATGTAAAATATTATTCACTCATTAAACATGACTATTGATGCCAAGAGCTTCCTTTAAACTAATGACTGACTTGATGTGAATGTTCACTCTCACTAGGACTACTTATAATTAATCATTAATATTGATCAGCACACAGTTTGTCTATGGTCATTTTTCACTTCTGTACCTGACATCCAAGACCAAGAGCCGTGTTGACTTTTTGTTCATACTGTTTCATGTAGAATGACAAACAATCATATATGATCAAACATAATAATTGTCTAATCTTGTGGTATAATAGAACAGTGCCTGGGACTTTTCCCAACTTAGAATTCCGGTTGTCCTCACACATCTGTATATAATTGATGGGACGCTGAATGTTTCATGCAGCCACACCCAGTCTGGAACATCTTGCAGCACTAAATTAATCATACACCAAATCTCCTATTAAGAATTTAAATCTCATTTTCCTTCTGTATCCACACAGGCAGGTACACCGGGGGTAGGCTATAATCTGTTTCAGAAATAACCAAAATACATTCATGTTTACAATGCAAGCGCAGTTCACGTTGCTTACGAGTTTATGAGTTCTATGTCAAGTGTCAGTTACACAAACCCAGATGAGGATTTATCAACTTAATAGTGCACATCAGCGATTAAATTATTTAAAGATACATTATTTAGCCAGCTTTTACTCCACACCGTAGCGCACACTCGTTGCCGACGTAACGCGATGGCAGCTGAGCCACCGTGAATTGTTTTGTTGTTAGCTTAAACTAGGATCAGCTGGATAGGAAATAGACAAATATTCTAAGGTGACTTTTGTAGTGAAGCCGCAGTTAAGTTTTAATTCATGACTTAATAATGAATTTCATTTTTATATACATAAAAAAAAAATCGGAAGGCTTGTTTCACTCCCAGAAATATTTTAGCACGGACAGATTTGGTAGTGACACAGCCGATAACCTATTCGTGAACGAAAAACATAATTTATTTGACAACATTTATCTTCATTCTTACACATCCAACGGCAATGCAGTCAAACCTGTAGCCTCAAGTTCCAATCATTCACTTATTTATAGTCAAAGTCAAACCTGAGCTCCAGACAGAACAGCCTATCCCCAAGTGCTGCCAAGGCAATGACCCCTCATGTGTGAGAGGATATGCCTTATCCTCAGTCTGTATTGACTATTTCTGTTGTTGAGTGCAAAAATTCTTGGCAAGCTGCATACGGATACAGACAATGCTCCATTCTTGTGACGGCCCCTAAGGGATAGGGTAATGCTGCTGTGCCTTTTTGTTGAGATTTGAGGTTGAGATTTTAATAGGGCGATCCCAATATGCCCCCTGGTTCATAGGTCTAATGGCCAAGTTTCTTTATCTTTACTACGAATTAAATTAATTTATACCTTGTGTTTCTAATGCGTTTCAATGAAGCCTTTGCTGATGCTTTGTGAGTGCCTTCCTGTAGGGCTAGAGTCCCCAAATTCATTATTTTTGTAGACCTTAATGCATATAAAAGTGACTATCTTACTCTATCTTATTCACAAGTCATTCTATGCTCCCAATAACGGTGTGCTTATTAAATCTTCAGATGACCTCTCAGGGAGGGATTGCATCAATTGCCTAGGCTAGAACCACCAAATGTATAATCTTGTATGTCCTTTCGGCCCTCTTTCATATAAAAAAGACCCCATATCTCTAGCTCATTCCCAACTGTGCTACACCTAGACCACCCACCAATTATATCACTTCCTGTTGGGCTGGAGCCTCTAATCTATTTTAGTAGAATTTACTTATTCATATAACAGTGGTGAACAGAAGTCCAACAGGCCCCACCCTATAATTTGTGACAACACACCAAATTAACACACCGAATTGAAGAGCATACTAGACATAATAAGAGCATTCTGTCTACTCAATAATGTGCTTGATAATTGAATAGATTCCACATCTTCAGAAATGAAATAACTATTAATCTGGTTCTCTATTCCTTATTCCTACACACATGCAGCTTGCCATGATCATTGCACTCAACATCAATAGTAAATACACACTGAGCATGAAGAATAACCTCTCACACATAAGAGGGTCATTGCCTCGGCAGCACTTGGGGAGGCCCTGTTCTATGTGGCACTCAGGCACCTTAGCGGCCAACCTGGTTGATGTTACAACGAGGTTGACGTAGCGTTGAATGGCAACGAGTGTGCTATGGTTTGAAGTAAAAAACAGCTTAATGATTTAGCTTTAACTTAGTAAATTACTGAAGTGCACTATTAAGGTGATGAATCCTCATCTGGGTTTGTGTAATGAAACGTTTCATAGAACTCATAAACTCCTAAGCAACGTGAACTGGGCTTACATTCTATATCTCATCAAGCGTCTTGTTCCTATCACACGGGACGCTTGAAGAAAAGAAGGAAAATCTTTCTGGTGACGGTTGAGGTGTGACATCAAGCAGGTGTAAGTGTAACACGGATACGATGAAAGATGCTATTCATTAAAGGTGCTATGTTATTATATACACAACATTTGTGGTGGTTCACACCACATATCTGCTATTTCTCTATTTGTGGCTAATGGTGGCTAGTGTGGCTAGTGGCTAATATCTTTAAAGGACAAACACCTTTCAAAGACGCACACATTATACACCATTTCATTCTCTCCTTTCTTTGCTCTATCTTCATTAGTCTTACAATCTTACAAAACAACTTTCAACGTATCCCTTGTAGCAGGTTGATGGCTAACCAGCAGCTACAAGCTGGATCCGAGATTAGGAATGACACGAAGGAATGACATAATGAAATAATTGTTATAACTAGAATGCTTTTCGTTCTTACGAACTGCGAGAGTGTGCTTGCTAAAATGCTAGTGTCAGCGCAAACATCAATGCTAATGTCACTGCTAACGTCAGTGCTAACGTCTATGCTAGCATCACCACTGCCTGAACATCGTAAAAAAACGTCGGGAAAAACTGCCCAATCTGGCAACACTGCCTGCACGTCCTCCGTGCTCTAACCTCAGCGTAAATCAATGAGACCAACTGTGATTCTGAAAACAGTATAAAGGTAATCGAAATTCGGTTTTCAGATTATTGAAGATAGAAGTGTGTTGATAAAATGTAAATTGTAAAATGGTTTGAACAAAGTTGAAAATTGACCAAGTTCTGATGTCTGAAGTAGTTGACTTACATTGTAAAAGAAAAAGCCAGAAAAAGCGTAGGCCTAATAGTTTAAAAAGTTGAAAGAGTTGAAAAACGCAGAGTGATAGCCATCATGTCGTTAAAGAGCTGGACGTTTTGATAGTTGAATGGTTTCTGTAGCTGAAAGCATGCAGGGGCAGTTAACTGCACAAAAAAGGCAAAGGGAATGAAGAAAACTTATGAAGAACAGTAGATGTGCTTGCAGTAGCAACCACACTAATTATTCTTACACAGTATGTCGGTGTGATTGATAAGAACGGGTGTTTTGATTGGTTAATGCCCACGCAGCAGGCAAAATGAGGCTTGCGATAATTTTTTGGTCGCTGAAAGATTATTTTTTCATGTTCTGCCATGTTTCCGAAGAGTAGTGGAATATTCTCTGTTCTTTTTGTCACATAAACCTAAAGAATGTTTTGACGTCGATAGAAACAGCAGCAACTATCAAATGAGTGTAGTTAAAACATTTAGCCTAATTGGCGGAGGCTGCTCATCGCTAATTGAATTGAATTGCTTGACCAATTCAAACCAAGATCTCCTTAATGAGAGCAAAAATGTAAATTAATGAATGATTCTCTGTGTGGAGAATCTGTTTTACCCAACCAGTGGATTTATTTGAGTCCATCATAGTCTAGACCTCTCAGGGTCTTTACATGAGGTGACAAGGCACGCATTTGAATCTTCCAGGAGGTGAGGGACAGGAAATGGGTTTGGGGATTCAAATAAGTGTGCAGTGCTGACAGCTATTATGGTCATTCACTTGACTATGATATTTAAGGATACATTTTAATCAGCTGCAGGATGGTAGCAAGGGAGCCTGATGAAATGTGGGGACATACATTTATGATAACACTTCAAGTTATATTTATGTATACATACACTGTATTTAGATAGTGACGGTTGTATAGCTGGACTGATTCCAAAATAAGTGCTTTGACAATGAACGCCTTCACACATTGACACATACTCTCACTCATTCACGCACCGATGAAAGTGTTTGACCAGCGGCTTGTCATGAGCAGCACAGGTTTTGGTCTGTAATTCATCTCACACATCTCTGCACCTAAAACCTTCAGGCAAGGAAATATACTAGCAATATACTGGAATCAGCCTCCTGAGCTACTATAGATGTTGCCCACGCTGAATATATCTGCTGTTTAACTGGAGGGTGACCTCACATTAAGATTGTTTTGTGGGTCTCTGCTCTGTTTCTGAATAAAGAAGCGCTTTCTCTGATTGAGTGATCGTGTAACGACGATCACATCTGAGCTTTTCTGGCATTTCTGGCCATTCTGGCACCCGACCCTCCCCCACCATACACACAAAAAAAGCATGCAGTCTTCAGGGGAAGCAACACTTTATAAATGTATTATTATAAAAAACACATAAATAATGTGCAAAAAGGGTCAACAATAAAGGAGTAACTGGTGCACTGTGCTTTGCTCCATAAAGGCCATCTCTCACTCTCATTTAATAAATAATACATATTTCTTCCCAAGACACTGTACCAGGTATCAAACAGGTGAACACAAGCTTCTGCTCTACAGATTGCTCACATTCCCGTCTCTTCTGTCAGGTTCAACAGACCGCTGACCCAACAGCGTCACGTTCTGTTATAGTGGGCAGAGTAGCGGTATAGTAAAGTAGGAGTATAGAAGGTAAAGCAATTTCAAAGCATTGTTTTCCTACTTAGTAGAACATCCAGCAATCCATCAATGATTAGATCTCCATAGGTATTACATTCAGTGTAAAATGATAACTATTTTTTATTTATTTAAAACATTACAATTCATTCATTTTGGTTGAATTAATTGTTTCATGATGAGCATGACACCTCAGTGCATTATGGTTCCTCAGTGAGTAGGCAACCACTATCGTACAATAAGAAGAACATGCAAAGAAGCGCAATGCTCCCACATAGTACCCAATTTTATTGAGCTCCCACTATAGCCTACCAAACGCTTTCACTGCCCACCAACGCACACGCACACCCACTCACAAGCATGCATTCGCCTCTGACAAGCTTCCATTGCACCCCCCCCCCCCCCCCCCCCCGCCCTCCACACACACAAACACACACACACACAAACAACACGCACACACACACACGCACGCACGCACGCACACACACGCACTTGCTCGCTAACACGCACGCACAAACACACGCGTACACGCACATACTCACACATTCACTCCAAGGCTAGCACCCTGCAAGTGGGTGACATCAATTGATGCACTATGCAGCTACTGAAGCTAAACAATGCACTATGATAACTTATAAATAATTTAACACGAGAAGAGATTCCTCGAATGCCTTACAACACGCGCAAAGCCGCAGACAGCTCTTTAAAAGCACAAAATAAACAAATATTCGGTAGATAATTCCGAAGTCAAAAAGACAATTTCTAAAAGCATTTGGGTGTGGAATTCTTGTAACGCGCTTTACGCATTGTGTGCACGGTGCCTGAGTGGCATCTCTGTGCCGTCCTCCTCCCTTCCCTCTGTTGAGCTCTCGGCGAAAGAACCTAGCTATACACCTGTGGACACCGCTAACCAGTGGCGGACCTACGGCGCTAACCCCGGGGTGGAAAGAGACAACAGCTTACACCTAAACCTAGTGGCAAGAATAACCCCCTCTCCTCCCTAGTTCCCCATCCTCACACCACCACCACCAGCAGCAGCTAGCGGGCAGGGAGACTCCGCCGCCACTACAGCGATACCTCCCGCAACATGTTGGTTCCATAAGGGTCTTGTGTTGTTTTAAGTGTGAGTGTTGAAGAGATCAAGGTTAGTTAATGAGCTTGACTAACCTGGCTGTAAGTGTGTGGAGTAAACCGCAGCGTCCAAACGGCTCTGGAACGGTCTGCGCCCAACCTTTGATGCTTCTTCCTCTCTCTCTCTCTCTCTCTCTCTCTCTCTCTCTCTCTCTCTCTCTCTCTCTCGCTCTCTCTCCCTCTCTTTCTCTCGATCTCTCTCTTTCTTTTCTCTCTCTTCGTCTCTCTCGCTCTCTCTCCCTCTATTTCTCTCGACCTCTCTCTATATAGCTTATTTTATTTATATTTGTTATTGATTATTCATTTTTGGAAATCAAGAAATCAACGTTTAATATGGTGTTGATTAGTGTGGATCTGTCAGCCACTGCTATCCCAGCCATCACCACTATCGTGGTTTTGTTCTAAGGATCAGGCTATTTATTGGTTTCCATTTAGTCTGAATGAACTAATCACTTGTATGATGTTTGTTGTCTTGACCTGTACATCTTTGTGTGTACTGCGTTTATCGTTTACACACACACACACACACACACACACACACACACACACACACACACACACACACACACACACACACACAAACCCAAACACACACACACACACACACACACACACACACATACACACAAAGACACACACATACAAGCACACACACACACACACACACACTGTGAACACACACAATGTAAACATGCTGAGTAAACATGGAACAGATGCTGTTCTTGGTCACTCCAACAACACGGTTACATCATGACTTGATGAGGAAGATCAATCAATCCACTGTGTTGAAAGTAGATGGATTGTTTTCCCTCCGGCTCCCAACAGGAGAGCAAACAGGCCGTAACAGTAGTTATGTTTAATGAACTGATAGAAGTTAAAGCTCCGCTATGTAACTTGTCAATGCAGGGTTTTGTTTTTTGTTTAAATGTATGTAAGGAGCTTAAAGATAGAAGCCAGAGTAAGAAACACATGACGAGCCTGCTTTAGCAAAATGTCTGTCTAGCCTTTTTGAAGACTCCAGTCATGCACATGAGTGCATGGGCAGAGTTTGTGCAGGTTTCGAGACAGCTAGACCATCTAATAATTTAATCTAGGCTTATTTAAATGATTGGATACCTGCAAACCTGTGACAGCCACATATAATTGTTATTTGTTCTCTCTCTATTATTCGATCTGATCTGTTCTGACCGGAAAATACAATGAAAGGACGTGAAATTAGAACACATACAGACTGATATACTTTCCAATATGCTCAAGGATATTGGAAAACCAATTTTGTTTGCTATTATAACTAACATAACAAATGAAAATGATCTCACTATTACCTGGCTGGAAGTCATGGTATTACTTGCTTTGTAAAGCAAAATTTGTCGCTTTTTCACCACACCTTCACAGTCTTGCTAAATAGCCAATCAGCTAATTTTCTATCTTTTGATCTATCTGTAGTGTCCAAGTTACATACTATGTCTTTAAGATATAGAAGTTAGGTTGTACACTAGAAAATGTCCCAATGATCATGTGAATTGGACATTTACTACATGCTCTAACATGATTGGCTGTTTGACAGTCTTGGTTTGAGGTGATTGGTTAAAGCACCATCAGTTGACCTCATCATTCTATCCAGCCTTAACAGTGACATTCAAAATACAGACCAAGCCGCCTTGGTTCCAAAAAATTATAGTTTTATATAGAACTATTTAAGATATCATGAAGATTTGCGTAGTCACTGGTCTTGTCTTCTAGTTCTCTCTCTAAAACCATATCAGCATTTTTTAATAAACAACTTGAGATTTTTTTTTTTTTTTTTTCTGTCATGTTCAGCATTATAAATATTCTATTCTACATACTATATTTGTGTAAAACCAAAAGAGAGGTTTTGGACCAAAATTAGAATAGTATTAGAAGGACTAGTGTATTAGACCAGTATAGTGTTGAACAAGTATATCGACCACGGATAAAGCCCAACAGCAGCACTGTGGTCCCCTAGGAGCCTATTGGTTTTCTGTGTGAATTCACAACTCATTACAGACCATTACCATATAAATCATTAGAATACAAATCACCATGATATAAATCTTTCTGACTGCCCTGGTGTCACCACAGCCCTGCACCCATTTTGGAAGTCAAGGTTGTGTCGCATGAATAATTACTCTATCCTAGTCTAATTATGGGCTGAATATAAAAGCTAGCTTATTTATAGCACAGCCTAATAGCCTTGTGGTTTTAATCATTCTGGGTTAAACTAAAGATAAATACACAGTGACACCGGGTTAGTCAACCTATCTGTAGGCGTTATAATGATAAAATGATGCTAACACTTTATTTTGACCGATCCCATACAACATAATAATGTCAGTATATATACTGTACAACCTGGAGTTTCTCAAGAGCAGGTGGGAAGAGTTCAATTTCATAAAAATGGAAGCCACAACTTTTTTATAGTTCCAGGTTGGAAAGGTTAGGAAATGATAGACAAAGTTAATGTATTTATATAGCTCCCTTCAAACACACAACCACACTTGCCATGTCAAATGTTAAAAGTAGTTATAGCATAATCATTGAAAGATAATAAGGGACAACCATTTTGAAAGTGTAAGGTTTTGGGTCTGCTTTAGAAAGGTGTTATTTTTCTTATAGCTTTTTCTTCTGTGTGAAATGGTCGGAATGGGTTGGCTTAATAAAACACAAGCTGCGTATAAATCTCAGCGCTTTAACTGATGGCGGTTCCACTCATTACCGACATACAGCAGGATTAGTCATCTTGATGAAGTCACAAAACATGTCACCTGTTTGTGGTTGATATGGGGCCACACAGACACACACTGACACACACTGACACACAGACACACACACACACACACACACACACACACACACACACACACACACACACACACACACGATCATTCAACAGGCTCCATCCATCCACTGAACGTGCTGCTGGCACACAGCATGACATTACCACGCCATTTTTAAACGACTTCATGTACACATGGGCCATGGCTCTGCTGCGGGGACTTACGCCGCCACCTAGGTGTGTTTGATCATCATTGATCTGTCAGGCTCTGATAAGGTCATTAATAAGTCACCGTAAGAAGATCAGGATAGTCTTGGGGTCAGGATTTGTTTAATGGTTTTATCAAATATTCGCTAAATTCTTTTGGTTTAAGGTGTGGTTTTAGGGTTAGGGTTTGGGTTAGGGTTAGGTTTCGTGTTTGGTTTTTGAGTTTGGTTTTAGGGATAAGGTTGGATTTTAGTGTTTGTGTTTGGTTTAAGGATTTATTTTTAGGGCCCACAGTCTTGGGACAGGGCCACAAGTCCTCAGACAGGTAACTGAGCTCCCAGACGACCTCCACAGGCCCAGGACGGGCTCCAGGGGCCCCCAAGCGTGAGGGTTCCTCGGAAAATACCCAGTTGATGCCTAAAATTAAATAAGTATTTACCTGCTCCGTAAGGACATGTATCTAAAACAACCTGTTGTTTGGATAAAAGTGTCAAAGTGTTTGATGACTAAACTCAACAAAACAATCCAAAGATTTATCTGCATTTCAAAAATTGATTCACTGAAAATTATTACCACTATAAGGGCTGGTTTCAGGAGAAGACTGAAGACTAGAAGACTGTGTCTAGATTCAAGACTTATGAATTCACTTTCAACATGCCTCAAACAAAGTCATGCACTATTGCATGTTCACATTTACATACACACACAGCCCCCCCCTCCCTTTGGCATACCCAACCCTTGACACACGCAATACCAAAGTTCACTGTGCCGCATCTGATCGCTGCTCTCACAGTCACAGTGTGTGTGTGTGTGTGTGTGTGTGTGTGTGTGTGTGTGTGTCTGTGTGTGTGTGTGTGTGTGTGTGTGTGTGTGTGTGTGTGTGTGTGTGTGTGTGTGAGAGTGTGAGTGTGAGTGTGAGTGTGAGTGTGTGTGTGTGTGTGTGTTTTTTTTTTCGTGAGATTAAACACAGTGGAAGCTGAGTTCCTGTTTCATGTCAAAGAAGAGCGTTAAGATGCAATTGCATTAAGTGATACTGTCTTAAAATAGCAGTCGCCTGCCAGAAAAGAAGACACTAATTGGATTTTGGGCTGGTTAGAATATGGAGTGCGTCCATTTGGTGCCAGGCACCAACAGTGGTCCACGGACCTAACAGATCCTTCACTGACCTCCCCCTTCTCTCTCTGGTCTATCTGGTCTATCTCTGGTCTCTCTCTGGTATCTCTCATTTTCTCTCTCTCTAGTCTCTCTGGTCTCCCACTGGTATCTCTGGTCTCTCCCTATTCTCTCTGGTCTATCTGATCTATATAGTCTCTCTCTGGTCTACCTTGTCTCTCTCTTGGTCTCTCTATTGTCTCTCTGATCTGTTTCTCTCTGGTTTCTATCTAGACTCTGGTTTCGGTTTGGTCTTTCTCTGATTTATTTTGGTCTCACTCTGGTCTCTCTACTCTTTCTTTGGTCTCACTGGTCTCTCTCTGGTCTCTTTGCTCTTCTGATCTCTCTATTGTCTTCCTGTCTGGTCTTCCTCTGGTGTCACAGGTCTCACTCTAGTCCTTCTGGTCTTTCCAATCTCTCTCTTGTCTCCCTGATCTCACTGGTGTCTCTGTGCTCTCTCTCTCTCCGGTCTATCTGGTCTCTCACTGGTGTCTCTGCTCTCTCTTTCTGGTCTATCGCTCTTGTCTCTCTTTGCTCTCTCTCTGTTCTCTCTCCCCACTAGGCGAGACCAGCAGAGGGTATGATAGATTTTGGTCTTCAAGGATCAGTCCTCAAATTGCATTAAACTCCTTCTTATTGGAAAGTGGGAAAAACCTCTTCAACACCTTCATCAAAAGGAGCCAAATGGTCAAAAAATGTCTAGAATTTGAATACAGTATTCGTAAAAGCACCATTAGTGGAACCCTTATATTAACATTGAAAAATTTGGAAATTATTCCAATCTTCAATTTGCTTGTTCCCTCTCTATTCATAACAATTTGTAAGAGGAATCCCATCCCATCCCCAATCATTATATGATAAGGTGCAATTTGTTTGGAACTGTCTGCCAATCTGATATTTATTAAACCAGCACACCTGAGGATAATACATCCATGAAGCAGGAATATGTGTTGCAACACAATGCACTTGGATGTTCTGTGGTGGACACAATTGGAAATTAAAACCACAGTGTAATATACATTTTCTATCTCTCTCTCTTCACGTGTTATTAACCAGCATCTGACTGCACTGCTTATGTTTCCGCTGGGCTCCTGAGAATCGCGTAATATCGATGGGCTCTTTGTTCTCAGTCAACAACATTACCTTGCAATAAGACTGCACAGGCGTCTGTTTTGACTCACATACACCATATGCTGGAGCACAAAGAATGTCTGGTGGGGACACAATAACACTGCATGGGAACACAATATTCGATCATACTTCATAATTCATGCGTAGACCTTTGTTTTTTTTCTTGTGTGTTTTGCTATCAGATATATACTAACAAACAGCAGAGTTTGGAACTTCAGAAATTCTAAGTTGTGTAATTAGATGATTGGAATTAAAACTGTGTAAGAGCCACTAGATGATTAATATAAAATGAATGACAACATATTCATTTCGACAAATGAACATGTTTTACATTAATTATTGTATGTCAGCAGAATAACGCATGGCATGAGAATTAATTCAAGAGTCTTTCTCATCAGCTTGTTTGACTTCAATTCTCCACTACAGTCTGTTAATAACTCTATAATGTGTGCAAACGGGTTTATTTTCAATTACATTCATGTGGTGGTATGATTAGAATGAATGAGCCTGCTAGAATTTCATGCTGAGTTTGTCCCACTTCTCTCTGTCGTTGTCTTTCACTCTCCGTCTTCCTCTTTGTCTTGATTTAAATCTCTCTCTCTCTCCCTCCATGTCTCTCGTGTTCACACTCTTTCTTGCTTTCCTTCTTTTACTTTCATTATCGTTGTCCATTTTTTCCTTTTATGGCTCTCTCTCTCTCTCTCTCTCTCTCTCTCTCCCTCTCCCTCTCCATCTCTTTCTCCTTTCTCCTCCTCCTCTTCTTCCTCGGGGCGGTCCAACTGTGTTGGATGCTGCTCTGAGGTGATTGGTCCATTTGTCACACGTATGACTCCAGTTTATCAAAACCAGCCATCATTTCTTTTCCAGGGATAAATCCATCATGGTTGTTACTTGGTTGTTTATTTTTTTAGTTTGTAAAATGAAGGGGAAACATTTTCTCATTCTCTTCTGCTGTTAGAGCAACGATAATATTGAACCCAGAAAAGTTGTTTTTTATTTACTAAGGAGGCGACTACGAATCTGTGGACAAGTTTCTATTTATAGCGACTTATGTTTTACTTCTATGAATTGAAAAATGGTTGAAACAGAACCCTTGTTGTTGAGACCTTCTCAATAACAGGTTGAGAAGTTCTACCATTATAGTGTGATAATTGATAGAAACAGGGTCATTCCAAAAATAATGACTATAAATAGAGTATTAAATTTAAGCTGTAGGGAAATAAAAAGGATAAAAATATAGAAATACAAAAAAAGAAAAAAAAGAAGAAAAAAAAAATGGCAATAAAACGATGGTTACATATGTAACCACGGTTCTATGAATTTCAGATGACCGCCAGAGGCGGTGCTGAAAGCATCTCCTCTGGCGGTCAGTAGAAATGAAATAGAATCCGCAATCAGCCTGTGCCGATAAAAAGGTAACTGTACATTTGTGACTGTAAATATTTAGACCAATCATTTTCGATTTCTGTTCCAATTAATTAAACAACAAAAAGAAATGCAGTAAAACCGAAGAACATTTTCTTGCTCTCTCTTCCATTTATTTTCTTCTTCTCAACTCTATCTAACTCTGCAATTCTTACTTGTGTGCCCACAATACACTCCCCACTCACGCACGCGCACACACACACACACACACGCGCACATACACACACACACACACGTATAATTTCAGTGTGTGAGTCCTATAATCCTATGTGCACTACTGTTAGACAAACTGCTGACAGCCATTTGTCAGCAGTTTACAGATTTCCCTCAAAGAAAAGTCATGACTCTTGCGCTTTCCATGTAAAAGTATAATCTTAAATCCCTGGCGTGTCGGTCCACTGTGTGGATAGACGTGTAGCGTATTGCTGTGCTGTGCTATGTCTCTCAACATGGCTCCTTGGCGTCCTCATCGTCATCCACAGGCTGTACGCCACACAGAGGACATACAGGGAGAGAGAGTGAGATACATACAGAGAGAGAGAGACATATACAGAAAGAGAAAGAGAGGTATACATACAGAGAGAGAGATACATTCAGAAAGAGATAGATACAGAAAGGAGAGAGAGAGATGCATACAGAGAGAGTGAGAGAGAGATATAAACACACACACACACAAAGATAGAGAGAAAAAAGATAGAGATACATACACACATAGAAAGAGAGAGGGACACAGATAAACAGAGAGAGAAATAGACAGAAAGTGAGAAAGACAAAAAGACAGATAAACAAATAGACCGAGACGAAAGAAAGACATTGAGAGACAGAGCGAACGAAAGAGAAAGAGAGATGGAGAGAGATATCAAATGAGAGAGAGAGAGAGAGAGTTGGGACAGTGAGCACTGCTTGGTGTCATTTCACCGCTCAGATCTGCTGTTGAACAGATGTTTAACCGTTGTCACTAATTGAGTCTTGTGCCGTAAGCTAGAGGTTTCTGTAACTTAATTCATGATTGTGTTCTCTCATTGATCGATAAACCTACATTATTACTGCCGTTTAATACATTGGTATAAAGCTGCATTTTCTTCCATCCTTTTTGTTTGATGTTCCTGCTGTTCATGGCCTGATCCATTTGTCATCTAATAAAATTACGTCACGTTAAGTCATTCTATGTCCCCACATCTCTGTTTCCCTAACATAAACACTCTCTAGGCTTCTCTTTGTCCCCTGTGGCCGTCTTTCAGAATGGGACTCCCACGAGTGTACTAGTACAGGCTGTAAAACCTGTGAGAATGGCGGCTCTCAGATAGAGAGATTTAGACCCGGGTGTTATTAAAGTGTCTCTAAATCCATACTGGGTTGTTCAAGACATGTAGGGAGAGTGGTAGGGAGTGAGAAGGAATGAAACATTTTCATCAACCAATCGGACCAATCATTATATAGCATCCGGTCAATACGGAGTTGGAATCTGGAAGGGAGGAGGGGTCCTCTAATGGGTCCACAAATGGGTCCCAATCACAATAATTCATTGGGTCCATTTTCTGATGCCATCTTTTAAAAATGTGACTTTAATACATTTAGTCTTTCTTCCGATAGGCGCATTGCCCATTATGAACAAGGGGCAGATTATTACAAAGGAGAGGAGTCAAACAGGTGAGACCTTTTTGTTACCACTTAAATTCATTTTAAAGGGGTAGTTCGGAATTTGGGACATCGGACCTTATTTCCAAGTGAGCCAGTGTGTTATTTATCATTGGAGAACGTTTTTCAACACGTTTCATTCGGTCATTCTAGTTGCAGAGATCGCTGGTGCTAGGCTAGCGCAAGTCGATGGGAACTGCTAGCCTGCCAATAAAAACTGTTTTACCCACTCCACAGCACACCCGAATATGGGTTATTTCTGGAGGAAGTGGGAAGCTGGTGTTTTCAAGCGATGTGATTGGCTAGGAATTTGTACAATCTGATTGGCCTATTGGGATTTACCCCTAGTCGGGTCATTCTGTGAGGAAGCGGTTGGCTGGGGATTTGAGCGATCTGATTGACTGGGCAGCTGAGCGATTTGAATAACAATAGGTTTGAAGGTTTTCAAGTGATCTGATTGGCTGATTGGGTTTTGGCTGGATAAGGGTCATTTCGGGGGAAGATGCTCATTTGGGTGTCATCTTCTAGTCGTTCATCTGTCGTTTCATTTAACCCTGCTTTTTTTTTATCCGTGCTTTTTCCCTGTTTTGTTAAGCCCAGTTCAGACCAAAGATTCGCGACGCAACTGCTTGCAACTCGCAACTCCTTGCGACTCCTTGCGACGAGACGGGCTGAGACGTTCTAAAAACGGGGCAGTTTACACCGCTGCACCGGGCGGCGACGGCAGGTGGTCTCCCTAGCAACTGTGAACGCTCTGGCACAGCTGAGAGCCGCATCAGCATCACTTCTATCCTGCTAAAAAGTAACCTAACTTAGGTTTGCGATTAGTTTTATTTTGGTTGAGAGTAGGCTAGAGTTGCTGTGTTTCGCCATTCTCCACTACGTCTGCATTGTAGTAATTCGCTGGAGCTTAGTTTGTTTAGATCCCGCTAGTTGGATACATTGCATTCTTTCGTAGTGGCGACTTCTCGACTGCAAGGGAAGCTTGGCTTCACCTAAAATTTCGAAAATTAAATGGTCAGATATATAGGCCTACTGTTGTGTTAACATTTCATTGATTAAAAATGCGTTAGAACACGTCCATCTCGAAGACGAGTTCGTTCAGAATCAGCTGCTTATCGCAGGTCGACTGACTCGATTTCCTTCTTATACACTTACGTGTTTAATTTGCGTGTGTTTAGACAGATGGGCGTGCACACACACGCGCACCAAGCAATCACCCGCATTCATTCATTCTGAGAGAAGGCTGTACCTTCAACATCTCTTCCTGGTACAGCCTTCTCTCATCCAAACACAAGACCAAACTTTCCCGCACAGTTAACCAGGCCAGCAAAATCATTGGAGCACCACAAACCCCCCTCTCAGAACTGTACAGCCGGTCTGTGATCAGGAAGGCCACCCTGATCACAGAAGACTCTTCTCACCCCCTCCACCACTGCTTCCAGCTGCTGCCATCAGGCAAACGCCATAAGGTTCCACTGGCCAGGAAAAACATCTACAAAAAATCCTTCATCCCCTCTGCAATAACCATCCTGAACAATAAGAAATGAGCATTCTGCTTCCTTTAACACCCCCCCCCCCCCCCCCTCCTCTTTTTAGCATGATTGCACAACATTGTTGTTTTTAATGTCTGTTTGTTTCTTAGTGTTTTTTTATACAAGCCTGTCAAAGACGAATTTCTGTCACTCGTGACAGACAATAAAGTTTATCTATCTATCTATCTATCTATCTTCTTTTAAACACTCACTCGCGGTAAAACTATGTTTTCTCACGATCAAATACTCATCAATCCTAAAAGTAATGGGCTTGTACACGATGTCTTTGTCAAAAACATATGTGTTTGCTGTACGGTGTTTGCAGATGCATTGATTTAAAAGTAGGCCTACAATTTACCGCTGTATCAGCTGTTCTTTCCCAAATCATTTAACCAATCATTTACCCTAAAACTAGATTTTGTTTTGGAAGCCTGGAATATACTTTGCTCGAATGTATTATTGTTATTATTATTATTTTAACGCATGGCATAGCCTACTATACTTCATTCATGTTCATTCATGCAGCCCTATGGATGGATTTCTATGCAGTTTCACACGTCAAAGTGTAGTGGTGCCTGGTTGCTGCGGGGAAAGATCAGCTTTGCGCCGGGTGCAAACTAGCAACGACACATGCGTCGGTGTAGAAAGTAAATTGCGCCGGGCGCAAGATAGGGCCCTTCTTCTGTTTGGCGCACATGGCTAATTTGCATACGCGCACAGGACTGTCGGAATGGGAACACGTCGGACTGGCAGCATGTAACCATAACAACGGCTAACGTGTAACGGTAACGGTAGTCCCGTTAAAATAATGTCAATGAATCAGCTCAAGCCTAAAGCCCAGTTCAGACCAAAGATTCGCGACGCAACGACTTGCAACGAGACGGTTTTAGAACGTCGCAGGGGAAAAGTTGCAGCAGTGTGAACTGGTCGTCGCAAGGCGTCATAAGGCGTTGCAAGGAGTCGCCAAAGATTGAACATGTCAAATCGCCAGGTCCAGTTTTAGAACGCAACGATGTGTCTATTTCTCTTCAGCCAATCAGGACACAGCACAGAACAATTTAGGCTTATTTAATAGGCCTACAAGTTGTAGATCCTTATCTTTGGTTCCAGAACAACGATTGATGATAACGTTAGGCTTGAGCTGATTCATTAACATTATTTTAACGGGACCACCGTTACCGTGGCGTTACACATTAGCCGTTGTTATGGTTACATGCTGCCAGTCCGACATGTTCCCATTCAAGTTCAAGTTCAAGTTTTTTATTTATCAAATACTCATAAATCATAATTTATCAGTATTGAAAATTGTTGTGCTCAAATGTCTGTTCAACTTAAAGAATAAATAAAATACTGGAGTTAAGGATGGAGAAAAAGGGTAGAATAAAAAATAATAATGTTCAAGGACAGTTCAGCATCCTGATGGCATGAGGGTAAAAACTATCCCTGTATCTGCTGGTACGAGTCCTTATGCTCTTGTAGCGTCTTCCAGAAGGCAGGAGGGAGAAAAGACTGTGGCTGGGATGACTAGGGTCAGAAATGATCCGCTTGGCCTTTCTCCTGCAGCGCTGGCTGTAAAGGTCCTGGATGGATGGTAACACAGTCCTTGTAATACGTTGTGCAGATTTGACCACTCTTTGTAAAGATTTCCTGTCCTGGGCATTGCTGTTACCATACCATGTTGTAATGCCACCGGTAAGAATGCTTTCTATGGTACATCTGTAAAAATTGGTCAGTATTTTGCAATCCATTCCGACAGTCCTGTGCGCGTATGCAAATTAGCCATGTGCGCCAAACAGAAGAAGGGCCCTATCTTGCGCCCGGCGCAATTTACTTTATACACCGACGCATGTGTCGTTGCTAGTTTGCACCCGGCGCAAAGCTGATTTTCCCCCGCAGCAACCAGGCACCACTACACTTGCATGTTAAATATTATGATGTCAAAGATTATGCATACGTGTGAAACTGCATAGAAATAGCGTGTGGATTGTGGAATTTATTTTTTTCCATAGGGCTGCATGAATGAACATGAATGAAGTATAGTAAGCTATGCCATGCGTTAAAATAATAATAATAATAATAATAATAATAATAATAATAATAATAATAACAATAATACATTCGAGAAAGTATATTCCAGGCTTCCAAAACAAAATCTAGTTTTAGGGTAAATGATTGGTTAAATGATTTGGGAAAGAACAGCTGATACAGCGGTAAATTGTAGGCCTACTTTTAAATCAATGCATCTGCAAACATCGTACAGCAAACACATATGTTCTTGACAAAGACATCGTGTAGGCCTACAAGCCCATTACTTTTAGGATTGATGAGTATTTGATCGTGAGAAAACATCGTTTTACCGCGAGTGAGTGTTTAAAATAATGAATGAATGCGGGTGATGCTTGGTGCGCGTGTGTGTGCACGCCCATCTGTCTAAACACACACAAATTAAACACGTAAGTGTATGAGAAGGAAATCGAGTCAGTCGACCTGCGATAAGCTGGTCTTTATCTGTTTTTATACATATATTTTATATATATATATATATATATATATAATTTTTTATAATTTTTTAATTATTATTTAATAATAGGTAAGACCGCACGGGGATGGATAATGAGCGTTGTTTAAGATGAAATTACAATGCCAAATATGGCAGACACCTTCAGATATATGAGAGACCCCCTCCGTTTTTTGACTTTGTTGCCTTTTTGGGAGCTTGGTTCCCTCTGGCTCCCACGTAATTCGATTTATACATTTCAGAGCTGCCAACTTGCACGGTGCACCGTGTGACACACGTTTTTGCCTGCTTACACACGCCACACATCCAATTTCTCACGGCCAAAAAAACAAAAAACACGCGTCCCCCCGTCCCCGCGTCAATCCCGATCGTCCCCCCCGTCAACAATCACGATCGCCTCCCCCCCCCCCACAGTCAACATTTAAGCCCAGTTCAGACCAAAGATTCGCGACGCAAATGCTTGCAACTCGCAACTCCTTGCGACTCCTTGCGGCGAGACGGGCTGAGACGTTCTAAAAACGGGGCAGTTCACACTGCTGCACCGGGCGGCGACGGCAGGTGGTCTCCCTAGCAACTGTGAACGCTCTGGCACAGCTGAGAGCCGCATCAGCATCACTTCCATCCTGCTAAAAAGTAACCTAACTTAGGTTTGCGATGAGTTTTATTTTGGTTGAGAGTAGGCTAGAGTTGCTGTAGATTGCATTCTTTCGTAGTGGCGACTTCTCGACTGCAAGGGAAGCTCGGCTTCCCCTAAAATTCCCCGAAAATTAAATGGTCAGATATATACTGTTGTGTTAACATTTCATTGATTAAAAATGCGTTAGAACATGTCCATCTCGAAGACGAGTTCGTTCAGAATGGGCATCAAGAGAATTAACATGAAAAAGTTCAGTGTTAAATTTCACATGACATGTCGTTCACAGCTGCTAGTCAGTGATCAAAGTGTGAATTTCAAAGAAAGAAATATGATTTTCAATTCAAACTCACATCACATACTACATGTCTTGTAGGGAGCCAGGCATCTCAAATTGGATTGTCATATCCAATATGAAGTTGTCTGTCATTTTAGCTTTGTTGTTGAAGGACCATTCCGGTGTATACTGATCCATATCCCCGTCATTCAAGCCTATCTGGTGCTGTCCATGGGAAAAATGAGAACATTTGTAAAGCTGACTTAATGTGGTATTCAATAACACACAAGTTTAAGCAAGCACTCTGATTGGTCAATTCCCATTCTAGGGTGTTTTTAAATGCCTGGTGAAAGAACGGACAAAAATAATGTGCCTAATTACAGAAAGTATCGCTACGCTAACTAGCTGAAACTACTTTCATGAGCCTAGTTTCCATAACAACGTTCAACTGTTACATTGTTTCACTTGCGCAGTAAGAACGAGGAGCTTTTACTATAGGAACTATTTTCTGATGGAGATGAACTCGGGCAGAAAGCTTGAATTTGAGGGCAAATTAACCCACAATATGAAAACAATTTACAATATTGTTGATAATGAAGATGGTTTGTGTTATTGATTTGCAATCTTACACTTGAATTGAGTTCTTGAATGTCATTATTGGTACTTGAAGCACAGGACTTCGGAACTCGGCGCAAGCGCCGAGTTCCTACGGCTGTGCTTTGCGTACCAATGACATTCAAGAACGCCATCTTGTGTAAGATTGCTTAAAAGAACCGATCACAGGTGGCCAGAGTAGAATATGTGACATCCACTATCCCTCAGCACAAGTTCTTCCCAGGGCCAGCTGTATATAGAGAGAGTTCCGCCAACTCTGTTTAGAACATTCAGGACAATTCTGTCGTGGATTGGTTCAAAGGTAGTCACGTGTTTTGTGTATGCCATCTTACAGACCAAACATTAATCAATCGTCATTACCATGCTATCAAGGCAAGTGCGACAACTTACAAGAGAGGAATATATATCTGTAATATCATTACTTTTCGAAAGAAAATGTTGTGTTGTGTAGCCTATGGTTGCTCTCTAAGGCCCGGACGTGGTAAACGTCTGCATCATTTCCCTCAGGACCCTACTAGGAGGAAATTGTGGGAGCAGAGGGTCAGAAGGATGAACTGGAAGCCGAATAATTTTTCCTTGTTGTGTGAGGTAAGAACATTTCTATCATGGACTTTGTAAAGAAAACATATTTGGAAAATATTAATGTACCCCATCAATTCATGGCATGCTTCGAAAAAAGTACTAACCAAAGTGAATTTGATTTGAACTTAGCCTAGTAGTGTTAAGCTACACGATGCTCGCTAGCTCTTTGCGCCTTTTTTTATGCTAATGCTAGCACTGAACTCCGGGACAAACAACCTGCATCTGCCGTCTGTATTTTTCCACCAGGCTCTTTTATGCATAAGTATGCACTGGTTAGATGCCATTCTGTGAAAATCGATGCAATTTTTAGAATAATGACAACTATTAATACTACATCATTGCAAGGCTAGCCTACTTGACGTGCTATCTTTCTGCAGTGCCGCATTTTACCCTGCATTCTTTCAAAACACCGGCTGCATTGTCTTTGTTTATGTTCATGCATGTCAGAAAGATTGTGATTAACTTTGCACGGAAATCATGTGGATATATTGCAAACAAATGCCCTTTTGCAGCATTGCTTGGTCAGCTATTTCTCGAGTTATAGATAATACATGGTCAGTTCATGTTTCCGGAGAGATTTATGTTACTCTTGTCTAGAGTCTAGTGCAAACAGCATGGTGCCAAAGCGCTTATGTAATCCATGCAATAACTATGCATTGGTTAGATGCCATTCTGTGAAAATCCATTACCATCATTTACTTTCTCTTTGAAATTGCATTAAAATGTCTGACTCCGTTTGTAGGACCACTTCGATGAGACACAGTTAGTCACAGAGCTGATGGTGTTAGGAAGCTCAAGCCAAATTCCATCCCAACACTGTTCGTCTTCACCCCACCGACACCGCCCAGCAGACCCACCAAACGAAACGGACTGAAGATGAACCATCTCTGAATGCAAACATTCAGAATGTATTCAGAATGCATTATACGCTATATAGTGTAAGAAGTAAAGATATTAAAGATTGTCTAATACAAAATGTATACTTTTACCGTAATATTTGAGATGTTTTAATGGCTCTTCCCTGATTTCACTGTTGATATTTTAATATGAATATTGAATATGAATTTTCCTGTTGGAGGATCTTCCTGAGTCTGTTGTTTAAATGTTGTACAAATTATTGCGTACTGCTAGGATTTGAATGCAAACATTCAGAATGTATTATAAGTTATAGTCTAAGAAGTAACCAAAGTTATTTTTATATTGCTAACATCTGATTCATTTTTTATGAAAGAGAAAACTCTTTAATTGATAAACAAAATCATACGTGTTTGGTCTTTTTTCCCTTGGGCATTAGTCATCAGTCAGACTTTTAACAATAGACACAGTCTGATCATGACACCTAAGTAGGCTACGAGAAGGGTTCATTTGATGTTTAGGGGAAATATTTATAGTCTAGATTAAAATAAATAACCAAGAAGTTGTAATTTTTAGCCAATGTCTCAATAAGTAATCGTAGGCTACACGGCGACGGCTATCGGAGAAGGTGAACGCGGCTCCACTGATAGGCGATCAGGGCTCCAGAGTGCGACCTATTAGGTCGCATATGCAACCTAATTTCTTAAGGTGTGAGTTAAAATTTAATGAGGTCGCTCCGGTGCTACTTGCAGGAGGACGAGCAGATATGAAGCGGTCGATAGTAGATGATTTTAAGAAGAAAAATGTCTCGGAGGAGGAAACAAATGAGGCTGTTGTTGGTGCTGGAGAAGGGTGAGCAGAGGAAGCAAAAAGAATCTCAGATTCTTATTCTGAAGAGGACAGTGACAGGTTGGCGAAAGAGGCGGGGGGCAGTGGGGAGAAAAAAAAAAGGATTGTTTTCAACAAAAATGGCTGGCGCAGTTCCCGTGGTTGCGTTATGAGGGACAAACCATGGTGTGTGTACTGCAGGACATGTGGCCCGTCCGTTGCAGGCAAAACACATTTTGTAAATGGGTCTACACAATTCAAAGTTCAGTCATTAAAATTACACAATGAAAGCCAAAAGCACAAGACGTGCAGGGACCGCTGCATCACATGAAGCTCCCAGTCTCTCCCCACCTCATTTAATCGGATAGATGAGACCAATCGCTCGGCGGAGAATGAAAAAATGATCATCAAGTTTAACACCGCCTACAACATCGCTAAAGAGTAACTCCCGTTCACAAAATGATGAAGAATAACGGACTGAACGTCAACCCCAACCCCATATTCCAACGACACTGCGTGTGCACAATTTGTGGGAGTTATAGCAGACACACTCAAGGGAAAGACCGCTGACAAAGTCGCATCCGCCTTTGTCAGCGGTCTTGTTGTTGACCGCTGGATTTGTTGACGGTTCCACTGACAAATCCACCAAAGAGTGCAAGATTATATATGCCCGTATCGTTGAAGATGGAAAACCAATATTCTCATGGCCATGCAGAAGGTAAGGAGTGTGTCTCATATAGCCAAATGATAATAACTATATGGAAAAATGCTCTATAGGTTAATTATAATTTCCGTTAGAATTAAATTATTTAATGCCATCATGCCCAGGTATCTTATAAACACACACAGAATTGTGTGTGTGTGTAAATATAAATATTCCATGTTATGTGCTTAATTTAAGGCGTTTATCTATCTTTATTTTTATTCTTTATCTATTTATTTGTCAATCTTTCATAAACATAAGGTCATGTATTAATAACACGCTTTACAAAGAAAAATATGGTGCTACCTAATTTGTTTTGGTGCTACTAAATGAAAAGCTAGGTGGCACCAGTGCTACCTGTCAAAAAGTTAGTCTGGAGCCCTGTAGGTGATGTAGGCATAATTGTCTGTCTTCTCGAGACGTTCAACGTGATATATTTGTAAAAGCGTTTATATTTTATCAAGTATGAGAAACCTTTTAACATTCACAAACAGTTTATGATGATAATGAGCGATTTGTTGCAACATCCCATCTTCGTTCCATTGGCAGACGTTGTACAGTGAGCTGACTTGGGTCTACAAGATGGCACCCATGATTTCAGTTGGCAGAACTCTCCATATACGGCTCTGCCCAGGGCTATGTGATGCAGACGCAGAGCAGCAATCACACCTCCATCATCAAATTTGCTGCTGCAATGGGTTGGTGCACCTGATCAGCAGAAACAACAATCAAATGGGCCTATACCTAAAAAGGAGCCCTATGAATTAATAAGCCATTTAAAAAGGCCCCATAGCATGAAATTTTCACTTTGAGGTTTTCTAACATTAAGTCGAGTTCCCCTAGCCTCCCTATGGTCCCCCAGTAGCTAAAAATTGCGTTAGGTGTAAACCGAGAAGTAGCTATCTTGCGCCGTCTTTGAAAAAAGGATCGCTGAACGATTCGATTTGGCTTCCGGCCCCATATGACGTCATATGGGGCCATGTTACCTCCCCTTTCTCTGCTTGGCCCGCCCAGAGAATTTGGCCCGCCAATGAGACAATGAGCTAGGACCGTGCGAGCACCACATGTGTGTGTGAATACACACTGTAACGCAAGTGTTCTTTGTTATTTGGATAACCGTTCCGCTGTTGGTGTAAAGGCCCATTCACACCCTACGGTAAATAGGGATACGGACGCTTTTGTCTGGTCCCGGAGGTCGTCCGTCAGTGGGTCCGTCGCCTCTGAGCTTACGAATCCGGAGTGCTCCGGACAAACCGGAGCACTACCACCGGAGATCGAGGCGGCAGTAGAGGCAGAAGTCCCAACCACGAGAGTAGTAGGCCTATAATAACTGATATGTATATATATTTTGTATTTAACGTTTTATACTTATATTATACTATATACTTGTACAATAAAATTTTATTGTACACCTGCTTTGGCAATGCAAATGTATATTTTTTATGCCAATAAAACTTTTTGGAATTTAAATTTTGAGCAGAGAATCTGCAGGTTGGTGAGGGGTGCCACATGCCACCTCCATGTACACTTTGTGCCGGATGACACAGAGCATAATCATCTCCTCTACAGATACCATGTTTGTGATTGTCGATGCCGGTCATTTTATACACGACAGTCACTGCCCTCTAGAGGTTGTTTTGCGTAACATCCATAACACTGAAACCGGACGGAGGTATGAAGGGTAGTCCCGGAGACAACGTTTAGTACAGATGGACAAATTTAGTCCGGATCCGGAGGTATGAGGCGGCCTTCATGGCGCATAACATGCAACACAATAACGCAAGCTTGCATGTAGCTCCCATTTGGTGAAAAGACTAGACTGCGTCGGGTTGGTTGAGAAGGAATTGGGAACCGCGACATGGAGGAAAAAAGGATTGTTTCCTAGGATTGTCCGTCGGAGCCCCGCTGTAGCGGGCAGTGGGGCTGGGCGGGCAGCCCCGGGGTTGGCCAGCGTTCAGCAGGTAGCCCCGGGGGTGGCCAGCGGGCAGCGGGGCTCAGACGGACCGCTGCCGTGGCAGCAGGGCTGGGCGGGCAGCCCCGGGGGCGGCCAGCGTTCCGCGGGGCTCCGACGGACAATCCTGGGCAACAATCCTTTTCTCCTCCATGTCGCGGTTCCCAATTCCTTCTCAAACAACCCGACGCAGACAACCCCGGGCAACAATCGCAGGCAACAATCCCCTTCTCCTCCATTTCATTTCTCCGTTGAGTCTGTTGCCTACTTAATATTGACGTGGAAGTGGAAGAACCAGAGGCGTCTGAGAACCCGTCGCAGTCGTTTGAGATTCATAATATCATACTGAGGCGCAAACAGCTTTTGACCATGATAATATATATTATATAGATATCTAAATATAATATGATATTATTTAGATATAGAGCTCCAGGACTCCTGCCCGAGCACCCGGAGTGTTCAGTGTTCGACTGTAAACACTAGCGCATGGTACCGTGGCTGCAAGCTGCTCAGGGCCACACTCCCACCCTCCACCTTGACCTCTAAAAACGGCACGTTTGTGGAGAGCTCATTGTGGGACTGGCTCGTAGTGGCTGTAACTCTGCACCAAGGCTGAATTTCTTAAACGTCTTCAAGTACTGTATTAGGGGCCCACTAACACCTTTATTAAAGCATCCATAAAATAGCATGCCATGGGACCTTTAAACAAATAACATTTCCTAGCATTCAGCTAATATCTCCTCATGATCCAATAGCTATGCGACCCCTGAGGGTGTTGTAAAAAAACTCTGGTCTTCTCAGCAGCAAGTAGGCTGATAACTATGAAAACTATGTAAACTACACTACCGTAATTTCCCGCATATAGGCCGCATCGTGGACAAACCGCAAGCCTTTAATTTATGTATTAAAAAAACAATTGTGTGCATGAGAACGGTGAGAGCACATCAAACGCTCGTAGCAGCTAGGACCCGTCTTTCTTTACTGTCTCCGAGTGTGTGTCGCTGTTAAACACCTGACAATGAGCTAGTTTACCATGATAAGACCGCCATATGAATCTGGAAAAAATGAATAAAGACAGGATTTGGTCTCCTATATTTCCTATGCAGGATAACTCGTGTGTTTCCATTGAAAACAAGAACATTCAAAGTGATCCTAAACTTTAAACCTACTCTACGTTCTGTTGGGCAAAAGCATCAACCAAGAAATTTAAACAAATAATACAAACTGAACTTCCACCATCATGCATAGCGCACATTTAAACAGATAAAAGAGCAAAGAGGAGCCAGCTCAATAAAAGCATCTTCCCTCATGGTATAATCTATCTATCTATAATCTATGGTATAATCCACCCCTGTGAGATGCATGCCAGCTCACCAGCATAATCTGCAATGTCCACAAAACCAAGGAAATGGTTCCAACCCAATGTAGAAGAGTATATCACCCTTGTAGTTATGTGGCCCAGAACATTTGACTCGGACTGTAAGAAAAATAATAGCTTGTAGCCTGTAGAGGCCTAGACCTAATCACTAGTATCAAAAGAATGACCTGACAGGTGGTGAGTGATATGGCTGTGATCTAGCCCCCTAGTTCTAGCCAAAGCAGGTAGCCTCGGTCTAACATCTGCCAACAACAACCTGTATATCAAAGCAGCATCTTCCTCATGGTATAATCTGAAACCCCTGTCAAATGTGCTAGAGGGACTCACTTCACAACCAATAAGCTTTTATATAAGACAGGCAATTAACTTCCCTTCCCTCTGTCAAGCAGTCCGAGGGCGAAACAGAAATAAACTTTCAGATTTTCTAGTATTTTCAATTACAGTATCTTCATTTTACAATTGTATCTCTATGCTTGTAAAATGTATATTAATGACCATTAATACTTACAAGACACTGCTTGAAAAGTAGATTAGGATCTTCACGTAGGAACACAGGAAGTCCTTTCATGGCTGCTTCCTTGCCGTGTCTGACGATGTTGGTGGTCTCAAAGAAAAAAAGAAAAAACTGAAAGATAGCTCTAATAATAGCAAGACTAATTGTAATTCAACAGATTGAATTTCATCTGGGCAAAAGTATTGTTTGGTACTGTACTGTGCACACACCTCATCATCAAGCTTTCTCAGTATCTCCTTCAGATCCTTGCCAAACTGTTTTTCGGGCGCGGTACAAACTCAGCAGTAGGGGCGCATATTTTTCTACAGCAGCTCTGAATGTTCCGAGTAGATCTTTGTTTGTAATACAGAAAAACTCCTCACAAATCTGTAAAATGCAGGAAAAAACAAATATGTACAGAGGAATAGTAAGTAAATTGGGAGAATTTGTAACCTGTCAAAAATTGTCTATAGCCATTATCATTTTTAAAAGCATTTACAGCCTCTCCAGGTTGTAGTGGGTGCCTGCTTGCGTGAATGAACTGTGTTCGTGAGTGTGTCGTCGCTTATTCGCTTCAAATACTTTATTTTCTTTTCAAAACTTGGGAATTAATACGGCGCGGTAAATAAAGTATTTAAACCGAATAAGGGACGCTGTTTTTGTTGTTTATTTGGTTTTGAACGAATAGATTTGGACGCATGCATCGGCTTTGAGTTTGTTACTTTGAAATCACACACACACACACACACACACACACACACACACACACACACACACACACACACACACACACACACACACACACACACACACACACACACACACACACACACACACACACACACACACACACACACACACACAGCAACCTGCCCGAGTGATGCCGCAGCGCGTTGACTAGTCCGTTCTGAGGCGTCCATAGGCTTTATGGTTTGTGTTTGAAAGCCGTGACACTCCTTTACCAGTTGGCCTGAAATACTCGACTTGATTCGGAGGACTCACCTGCCTCAGCCATTTTTCATATCAAAGCAGTGAAGGCGGGGGGAGGGGGAAGAAAGAGGATAGCAGATTAACCAGCAGGGCGTGCACAGCGCACAGACTTGTGCGGAGGTGAACTTACAGTGAGCCGTTTGACGGGAGAACAAAAATAAATAGGCGGTCGACTGACCGCGGCACTAGTCTCAATGTGCTACGACCAACAACTCTGGTGCTGATCACGTGCTAAGTGCATGATGCCTGTAGTGCTAAGGCGAACTCACCGACGAGAAACTGTGTCAATTTCCAATGGATAGTGTAGCCCAGGGGTCCAAACTTTTCACCTAACATAATCTAAGATCCGAATCATCAAGCTGGGGCTAATATTCAGATCTTAGCTCCGCCGCCGGGGGGCTCCGCGGTCGGGGTTCCGCCGCCGGCCATAGGCCCGGTCAGGAATCTAGCTAAGATCTGCTAAGAGCTGAATGGCCCGGTGGTTGGGGACCGCTGGTGTAGCCTATCTATGGGCAATTAAAATGCATGAAAAGGCCATGCTGTATGGATAACGCGAACACATTGGGTACCTACATCTAATAGAAAAGTATTCATCGAACCGCAGGGCTTGACCAGGCTAGTCTACATAAAAAAGACGTGTGCAACTAGCCTAGCTAAACACCGAAGTGTGTTCTCATTTAGGAATGAGGAGTTGACGTCACGGCACAGTAAGCCGTGTAAGCCCCCCCTCCCCTCCCCTTTCCGCCATGTTGGTAGGTACGCCCCTCCGAGTGCAGCTGAGCTTTGCGTTATTGTTGACACGGTAGCTGCTAGCAGAGGAGGTTGTTGAAATTCTTTACTGTTTTAACAATGCCTGGAAGCAACTGCTGCGTTAAAAACTGCTCCAATGCCTCACACGATCGCCGAGGAAACCGTAACTGGGCTACAGTTTTTTAGGTTCCCTAAATGGAGAACGCACTTAGGAGAGCAAGTATCCGACATCACGAGGAGACGTCGGATTTCTTGGGTGGCTGCAATCAGAAGAAAGGACCTTACTTTCGATAACATTCCCCAGTCGATAAGAGTGTGTTCTCTGCATTTTCACTCAGGTACGTTCTCTAAAAATGTCTTTAAATTTGTTTATGTTGTCGTCTCTTAAAGCCACGAAGTGTACCTTATGTTGGTGCGAACCCTGAAGTGCATCTGAAGTTGTTTTCTAGCAGCTAGCTAGCTACCTAACAAACGGTTGCTTCTTAGAAAATGCTCGATGGCCCAACCATTAATGTTTTAAACAAAACCAAAAAAAAAAAACAACCACCCTGACTGGACACCATCTTTGCGGTTAGGCCACAGTGATGTCAAGCCAACAGATGGAGCGAGATATCAGCGGCATGTAATGCGCAGCAGGACCCTGCGCCAGGACCAAGTGCCACCGCTGGCAGAGCAGCAGCCTCCATCCCCGACAGAGGAGCAGCGGCCTCCATCCCCGACAGAGGAGCAGCGGCCTCCATCCCCAGCAAAGGAGCAGCGGCCTCCATCCCCGACAGAGGAGCAGCGGCCTCCATCCCTGACAGAGGAGCAGCGGCCTCCATCCCCAGCACAGGAGCAGCGGCCTCCATCCCCGACAGAGGAGCAGCGGCCTCCATCCCCGACAGAGGAGCAGCGGCCTCCATCCCCAGCACAGGAGCAGCGGCCTCCATCCCCAGCACAGGAGCAGCGGCCTCCATCCCCGACAGAGGAGCACCGGCCTCCATCCCCGACAGAGGAGCAGCGGCCTCCATCCCCAGCACAGGAGCAGCGGCCGCCATCCCCGACAGAGGAGCAGCGGCCTCCATCCCCGACAGAGGAGCAGCGGCCGCCATCCCCGACAGAGGAGCAGCGGCCGCCATCCCCAGCACAGGAGCAGTGGCCGCCATCCCCAGCGACCACCATCCCCAGCACAGGACCTGGAATGTGGACTCTGCACATCTAGAGGAGATGTACTCAACAGTCTTTTGGAGGAAAACAGAAAGCTGAAGGAGGAGCTTGATGAGTACCGGATGAATGAGAACTTTCTGAGTGGTGATGATAACATAGTGAAGTATTACACAGGACTTGCAAGCTATGTAATTTTTCAGACACTTCTATGCAGTCTCACCCCATATCTGCCTCAAGGTAGGATGAAGAAACTCTCACCCTTCCAGCTTGTCCTGTTGACTCTAATGCGCCTCAGACTAGACCTGCCAGTAAAGCACATCAGCCATCTGTTTCGGGTACACAGGACCACAGTCAGTGATGCCTTTCACCATGCCCTTGGAGTGATGTATGCACGGCTGTGTCCATTAGTGCACTGACCAAGCAGAGACTGTTTATTGACGAGTATGCCACACCAGTTCGTGGAATCGTTCGGGAAAAATGTAGCCGCCATTGTGGATTGTTTCGAGGTGTTTATTGAAAAACCCTCAAATGTACTGGCAAGGGCACAGCCTTTCTCTCAGTATAAACATGCATACACCATGAAGTACCTAATTACACCCTTACACCTAAAGGGTGTAATTTCTTTCATATCCCAAGGGTGGGGTGGGCGCACTAGTGACAAACGTATAACAGAGCAAAGTGGTTTCCTCAACAAACTGTTGCCAGGTGACATTGTGCTGGCAGATAGGGGCTTTAATATCAGGGAAAGTGTGGGTATGATGTGTGCTGAAGTTAAGGTACCTACGTTCACAAGGGGTCATGCACAGCTGGATGCGAAAGATGTGGAGGAGACTAGGGCCATAGCACAGCTCAGGATTCATGTTGAGGGTGATTGGTGTTGTGCGCAACAAATTTAAATTCTTACACTCCACTGTACCTGTGAACATGCTCATCAAATGTGAGGGTGAAAACCTAATGCCGTTGGATAAGATTGTCACTGTTTGCTTTGCCTTAACAAATATGTGTAAAAGTGTTGTTTGAGTGCCTCCTTACTGTTTCGTGTTGAAATAAATTCTTGAAACAACATGATATGGTGTAACATTATTGAGAACTGTTAGAATAGAAATAGAACTATAAATTGAATAAATAGAAATTGACAGTGCAACATTTCAAAAGGTTGAAACAGTAAACAGTGCAAAAGAACAATGTGCATTTAAAAATAAACATTTAAAAATAGCAATAAAGAAATAAAAAATAAATGCGCATGGATGTACAATCTCACTCAATCAACACTATTCAGCACAAGAAGGGCAAAACCATGCAGTGTCAGCAGAAGGGGTGTCCACAAGCCCCACGCAATGGAAGTGATACCACTGAATTGTACAGTTCTGGTTGTCACAGGCCACCATTTGACCCTCCTCTGGTCCAGCACAGAGACACCACACTGCGTTTGTTCGCTTTGGTGCTTTTTGGGCAGACTGCTTCCTTGGCCTCTCCACCACGGTCTGTGGCTGTAGTTCACGAAGCACACTGGGGCCAGGTGATGCTTGGGAGGTAGGTGGTATCGAGAAATATTGCACCGCAAGTTCAGGGAGAGCCACCTTCACAAAGAAGTCCTGTGCCTTCTGAAGCCGTGCATTCCAAAATGTTTTGTCTGGAGCTATGCGCAGAATCACACAGTCCTTCAATGTCCACACTACAAAGTCACAGTAGGCACTCTCTGTTACAAACAGTTGGGTCTGGACCTGGGTGTAGTACTGGTGGTTCTTCTTGAGGTGCACCTGACCATCAACAGCATGCAGACAGAAGTTGCGGTCATCTGATGAGTACGCACCAAGGATTGTGCTGTCCTTGTACTTCGCGGGGCATTTCACTTCTATGCAGCCTTTCCCACAACAAGTGCAAGTAACAATGGCATCTGGCAATGCTCCTACCTGTGGGAAGGCCGGGTTGACAAAAAACCCAAGTTTCCACTTGTTGATCGGTGTGCTGATCCTTTGTTTGGGCAGTGTATGCCTGCCTCACTGTCTCCTCATGTTTGATGCCCCAACTGGTGGCTGCTGTTCCCAGCCCACGTGTAGGATAACAAACCCTCTTTATGGTGGAGGGTGCTGGTGAACTAATGTCTGTTGCATAAACACAATGCATTGAGGAGGCTGTGATTCTTCCAGCCCGTGCAGCAAACCAAAGTGATGAGTTGTGCTGTCCCCGCGTCCTTCTCTCTATCTGCACTGCCTGTTCCTCAGACACATCAGCAATGCTCCCTATGGTCTGGCAGTGCTTCTGCAGCGCAGGCAAGTCACTCCTATCAAGGCCGCTTCCATTAGCCAGAGACTGTAAGCTGCGGATGGGCCGAATAGGGTCTCTGAACTCATCGCAGTATTCGGGTAGCACATTCTCAAATTGAGAA
The DNA here is from genome assembly GCF_964030765.1 of Micromesistius poutassou. Taxonomy (NCBI): domain Eukaryota; kingdom Metazoa; phylum Chordata; class Actinopteri; order Gadiformes; family Gadidae; genus Micromesistius; species Micromesistius poutassou. The sequence goes on from NC_140276.1 coordinate 11,322,229, forward strand.
TGAGGAGTCACGTGGTTCACACAACTTCACACACCGTGTGAAGTTATTTTTTCGTTTCGGCAAGTAGCCGTGTAATAATGTAGCCTATAGAACGTCGCCGGTTATTATCTAAAATAAGCCCCTTAAGGGAGAAGACACCGCCGCTTCAAGTCGGGGTCCGGTTCGCCCTGTCGGGGCCTACCGTAATTTCCCGCATACAGGCTGCATCATGGATAAACCGCAAGCCTTTCATTTATGTATTTAAAAAAGCAGAATAAGCCGCACCCATATTATTATTATATATAAATTATATATATATATATATTATTATACCCAATTATTATTTAATAATAGCTAAGACCGCACGGGGATGGATAATGAGCGTTGTTTAAGATGAAATTACAATGCCAAATATGGCAGACACCTTCAGATATATGAGAGACCCCCTCCGTTTTTTGACTTTGTTGCCTTTTTGGGAGCTTGGTTCCCTCTGGCTCCCACGTAATTCGATTTATACATTTCAGAGCTGCCAACTTGCACGGTGCACCGGTGGTTTTTGCCTGCTTACACACGCCACACATCCAATTTCTCACGGCCAAAAAAACAAAAAACACGCGTCCCCCCGTCAATCCCGATCGTCGGTCCGTCCGTCCCCCCCGTCAACAATCACGATCGCCTCCCCCCCACCACAGTCAACATTTAAGCCCAGTTCAGACCAAAGATTCGCGACGCAACTGCTTGCAACTCGCAACTCCTTGCGGCGAGACGGGCTGAGACGTTCTAAAAACGGGGCAGTTCACACCGCTGCACCGGGCGGCGACGGCAGGTGGTCTCCCTAGCAACTGTGAACGCTCTGGCACAGCTGAGAGCCGCATCAGCATTACTTCCATCCTGCTAAATAGTAACCTGACTTAGGTTTGCGATTAGTTTTATTTTGGTTGAGAGTAGATTAGAGTTGCTGTGTTTCGCCATTCTCCACTACGTCTGCATTGTAGTAATTCGCTGGAGCTTAGTTTGTTTAGATCCCGCTAGTTGGATACATTGCATTCTTTCGTAGTGGAGACTTCTCGACTGCAAGGGAAGCTCGGCTTCACCTCAAATTTAGAAAATTAAATGGTCGGATATACTGTTGTGTTAACATTTCATTGATTAAAAATGCGTTAGAACACGTCCATCTCGAAGACGAGTTCGTTCAGAATCAGCTGCTTATCGCAGGTCGACTGACTCGATTTCCTTCTCATACACTGACGTGTTTAATTTGCGTGTGTTTAGACAGATGGGCGCGCACTCACACGCGCACTAAGCATGACACGCATTCATTCATTCTTTTAAACACTCACTCGCGGTAAAACTATGTTTTCTCACGATCAAATACTCATCAATCCTAAAAGTAATGGGCTTGTACACGATGTCTTTGTCAAGAACATGTGTTTGCTGTACGGTGTTTGCAGATGCATTGATTTAAAAGTAGGCCTAACTTACCGCTGTATCAGCTGTTCTTTCCCAAATCATTTAACCAATCACTTACCCTAAAACTAGATTTTGTTTTGGAAGCCTGGAATATACTTTTCTCTCCATAATATTTAACATGCAAGTGGTGCCTGGTTGCTGCGGGAGAAAATCAGCTTTGCGCCGGGTGCTAGCAACGACACATGCGTCGGTGTAGAAAGTAAATTGCGCCGGGCGCAAGATAGGGCCCTTCTTCTGTTTGGCGCACATGGCTAATTTGCATACGTGCACAGGACTGTCGGAATGGGCGCACGTCGGACTGGCAGCATGTAACCATAACAACGGCTAACGTGTAACGGTAACGGTAACGGTGGTCCCGTTAAAATAATGTCAATGAATCAGCTCAAGCCTAACATTATCTACAATCGTTGTTCTGGAACCAAAGATAATATCGTTAGCATCTCCAACTTGTAGGCCTATTTAATAAGCCTAAATTGTTCTGTGCTGTGTCATGATTGGCTGAAGAGAAATAGCCACATCGTTGCGTTCTAAAACTGGACCTGGCGATTTGACATGTTCAATCTTTGGCGACTCCTTGCAACGCCTTACGACGATTTGCGACGACTTGCGACGACCAGTTCACACTGCTGCAACTTTTCCCCTGCGACGTTCTAAAACTGTCTCGTTGCAAGTCTTTGCGTTGCGAATCTTTGGTCTGAACTGGGCTTTAGAAGTTCATTAGGCCTACTTTAAGATGTTTGCCTGCTAATATTCTTTGCATGGAAGGGGGCACAATACATCTGGGACTTTACACGTGAAGGTACTGCTACTGGAAATAATTATTAGGTCCGATTTAATTCCTTTGACCGAGATGTCAGATGAATTAGACATGCGCTACCGAGGAGCCCCTTGTTTTCATTGACACTCGTGTCTTCCGTATTTAGCGGTTGGTCACTCGACACGGCCTCTGCTTGTCCCGTGGCGAATGGATCCACACACAAAACCATGGCCGGAACGCCTGACTCCGGGGGGGTCTGGCCCCCTCTGGACAGACCTCCGACCCCGGTGTCAGGATGGTCTGGGAGACGGCAGCATTCTAGGACAAATGCGGTCGGCAATACAACGCGACTCTCTGGCGCCTCCGGCACGTCAAGGCGGGGTCGGAGGTGGTGGTGGAGGTGGTGGTGGTGGCGGTTGGTGGTGGAGGTGGTGGTGGTGGTGGTAGTGGCGGCGGTGGTGGAGGTGGTGGCGGTTGGTGGTGGAGGTGGTGGCGGTCGGTGGTGGTGGTCGGCGGTGGCGGTGGAGGCGCACACTGGGGCCAGGTGATGCTTGGGAGGTAGGTGGTATCGAGAAATATTGCACCGCAAGTTCAGGGAGAGCCACCTTCACAAAGAAGTCCTGTGCCTTCTGAAGCCGTGCATTCCAAAATGTTTTGTCTGGAGCTATGCGCAGAATCACACAGTCCTTCAATGTCCACACTACAAAGTCACAGTAGGCACTCTCTGTTACAAACAGTTGGGTCTGGACCTGGGTGTAGTACTGGTGGTTCTTCTTGAGGTGCACCTGACCATCAACAGCATGCAGACAGAAGTTGCGGTCATCTGATGAGTACGCACCAAGGATTGTGCTGTCCTTGTACTTCGCGGGGCATTTCACTTCTATGCAGCCTTTCCCACAACAAGTGCAAGTAACAATGGCATCTGGCAATGCTCCTACCTGTGGGAAGGCCGGGTTGACAAAAAACCCAAGTTTCCACTTGTTGATCGGTGTGCTGATCCTTTGTTTGGGCAGTGTATGCCTGCCTCACTGTCTCCTCATGTTTGATGCCCCAACTGGTGGCTGCTGTTCCCAGCCCACGTGTAGGATAACAAACCCTCTTTATGGTGGAGGGTGCTGGTGAACTAATGTCTGTTGCATAAACACAATGCATTGAGGAGGCTGTGATTCTTCCAGCCCGTGCAGCAAACCAAAGTGATGAGTTGTGCTGTCCCCGCGTCCTTCTCTCTATCTGCACTGCCTGTTCCTCAGACACATCAGCAATGCTCCCTATGGTCTGGCAGTGCTTCTGCAGCGCAGGCAAGTCACTCCTATCAAGGCCGCTTCCATTAGCCAGAGACTGTAAGCTGCGGATGGGCCGAATAGGGTCTCTGAACTCATCGCAGTATTCGGGTAGCACATTCTCAAATTGAGAATGAGGAGTCACGTGGTTCACACAACTTCACACACCGTGTGAAGTTATTTTTTCGTTTCGGCAAGTAGCCGTGTAATAATGTAGCCTATAGAACGTCGCCGGTTATTATCTAAAATAAGCCCCTTAAGGGAGAAGACACCGCCGCTTCAAGTCGGGGTCCGGTTCGCCCTGTCGGGGCCTACCGTAATTTCCCGCATACAGGCTGCATCATGGATAAACCGCAAGCCTTTCATTTATGTATTTAAAAAAGCAGAATAAGCCGCACCCATATTATTATTATATATAAATTATATATATATATATATTATTATACCCAATTATTATTTAATAATAGCTAAGACCGCACGGGGATGGATAATGAGCGTTGTTTAAGATGAAATTACAATGCCAAATATGGCAGACACCTTCAGATATATGAGAGACCCCCTCCGTTTTTTGACTTTGTTGCCTTTTTGGGAGCTTGGTTCCCTCTGGCTCCCACGTAATTCGATTTATACATTTCAGAGCTGCCAACTTGCACGGTGCACCGGTGGTTTTTGCCTGCTTACACACGCCACACATCCAATTTCTCACGGCCAAAAAAACAAAAAACACGCGTCCCCCCGTCAATCCCGATCGTCGGTCCGTCCGTCCCCCCCGTCAACAATCACGATCGCCTCCCCCCCACCACAGTCAACATTTAAGCCCAGTTCAGACCAAAGATTCGCGACGCAACTGCTTGCAACTCGCAACTCCTTGCGGCGAGACGGGCTGAGACGTTCTAAAAACGGGGCAGTTCACACCGCTGCACCGGGCGGCGACGGCAGGTGGTCTCCCTAGCAACTGTGAACGCTCTGGCACAGCTGAGAGCCGCATCAGCATTACTTCCATCCTGCTAAATAGTAACCTGACTTAGGTTTGCGATTAGTTTTATTTTGGTTGAGAGTAGATTAGAGTTGCTGTGTTTCGCCATTCTCCACTACGTCTGCATTGTAGTAATTCGCTGGAGCTTAGTTTGTTTAGATCCCGCTAGTTGGATACATTGCATTCTTTCGTAGTGGAGACTTCTCGACTGCAAGGGAAGCTCGGCTTCACCTCAAATTTAGAAAATTAAATGGTCGGATATACTGTTGTGTTAACATTTCATTGATTAAAAATGCGTTAGAACACGTCCATCTCGAAGACGAGTTCGTTCAGAATCAGCTGCTTATCGCAGGTCGACTGACTCGATTTCCTTCTCATACACTGACGTGTTTAATTTGCGTGTGTTTAGACAGATGGGCGCGCACTCACACGCGCACTAAGCATGACACGCATTCATTCATTCTTTTAAACACTCACTCGCGGTAAAACTATGTTTTCTCACGATCAAATACTCATCAATCCTAAAAGTAATGGGCTTGTACACGATGTCTTTGTCAAGAACATGTGTTTGCTGTACGGTGTTTGCAGATGCATTGATTTAAAAGTAGGCCTAACTTACCGCTGTATCAGCTGTTCTTTCCCAAATCATTTAACCAATCACTTACCCTAAAACTAGATTTTGTTTTGGAAGCCTGGAATATACTTTTCTCTCCATAATATTTAACATGCAAGTGGTGCCTGGTTGCTGCGGGAGAAAATCAGCTTTGCGCCGGGTGCTAGCAACGACACATGCGTCGGTGTAGAAAGTAAATTGCGCCGGGCGCAAGATAGGGCCCTTCTTCTGTTTGGCGCACATGGCTAATTTGCATACGTGCACAGGACTGTCGGAATGGGCGCACGTCGGACTGGCAGCATGTAACCATAACAACGGCTAACGTGTAACGGTAACGGTAACGGTGGTCCCGTTAAAATAATGTCAATGAATCAGCTCAAGCCTAACATTATCTACAATCGTTGTTCTGGAACCAAAGATAATATCGTTAGCATCTCCAACTTGTAGGCCTATTTAATAAGCCTAAATTGTTCTGTGCTGTGTCATGATTGGCTGAAGAGAAATAGCCACATCGTTGCGTTCTAAAACTGGACCTGGCGATTTGACATGTTCAATCTTTGGCGACTCCTTGCAACGCCTTACGACGATTTGCGACGACTTGCGACGACCAGTTCACACTGCTGCAACTTTTCCCCTGCGACGTTCTAAAACTGTCTCGTTGCAAGTCTTTGCGTTGCGAATCTTTGGTCTGAACTGGGCTTTAGAAGTTCATTAGGCCTACTTTAAGATGTTTGCCTGCTAATATTCTTTGCATGGAAGGGGGCACAATACATCTGGGACTTTACACGTGAAGGTACTGCTACTGGAAATAATTATTAGGTCCGATTTAATTCCTTTGACCGAGATGTCAGATGAATTAGACATGCGCTACCGAGGAGCCCCTTGTTTTCATTGACACTCGTGTCTTCCGTATTTAGCGGTTGGTCACTCGACACGGCCTCTGCTTGTCCCGTGGCGAATGGATCCACACACAAAACCATGGCCGGAACGCCTGACTCCGGGGGGGTCTGGCCCCCTCTGGACAGACCTCCGACCCCGGTGTCAGGATGGTCTGGGAGACGGCAGCATTCTAGGACAAATGCGGTCGGCAATACAACGCGACTCTCTGGCGCCTCCGGCACGTCAAGGCGGGGTCGGAGGTGGTGGTGGAGGTGGTGGTGGTGGCGGTTGGTGGTGGAGGTGGTGGTGGTGGTGGTAGTGGCGGCGGTGGTGGAGGTGGTGGCGGTTGGTGGTGGAGGTGGTGGCGGTCGGTGGTGGTGGTCGGCGGTGGCGGTGGAGGTGGTGGCGGTCGGTGGTGGTGGTGGTGGTGGAGGTGGAGGTGGTGTCGGTCGGTGGAGGTGGAGGTGGTGGCGGTCGGTGGTGGTGGTCGGTGGTGGTAGTGGTGGAGGTGGTGGCGGTCGGTGGTGGTGGCGGTGGCGGTGGCGGTCGTGGTGGTAGTGGCGATGGAATAGGCTATCATGCCACATGTCAACATGATATCAATAGACAGCTCGTTCAAATCGGAACTCTGTCGCGCTTTTGCTCGTCGACGCAGCATTGGGTCTCGTCTACCACCTCTCAACTGTGTGAATCTCGCAGGGAGTTCCCCTGGGCGACGCCGCATTCACACTGCTGACACTTGTAGGGCCTGGTACCTTCATACATGAAGGGCCTCCTCTCCTGGGAAGAGAAAGATGACGGCGGGGAAATGTTTTATTCTTTCCACACACAAAGGCATGCACACACGCAGAAAAGGATGATATTTATTTTGGCATGAGTTCTTGGTGTAGTACCAAGCCCCTATTGTGATCGACACCCAGCTCCAATTGGGTGTATTGGCAATGAAAAGTGTGTTGCATTGAAATATTATACTGAAATTCAATGCCAATATAATACAAATTATTGCAATTTTATCCAAAAGACTTGTGTCCTACCAAAAGGTCTCACTCAGACATTTTAATATTTAATTGGCAATCCACAATTATTCTTAAAAATTGAAAAAAAGTGCAATGTTTGTTCCAATATGGAACAAACTCCCCCCTCCAAAAAATACCCGTTCTAAACCTAAGGTTGGTACACATCAGCAGCACTGCCCGGGAAGGGACAGCATCTGTATGTATGTGAATCTTCACCTGTCTGGGACATCTTGGTAGGACAGCACATGCTTCTGGGTGAATCTGGCTTCATACAGGTCACAGGTCAACTGCTTCTCATATGTGTCCTAATGGTTGGGGGGAAAAATAGGGATAACTTTTCTGAGGTCATTGCATCCGACGGCTCTACAAGGGTAGCTTTGAACTCTCTAGGTTAAACATTAAGGAACGGTGTCATGAAGTGATGTCCCTGCTACAGACCTAATTTAATAAAAGATTCAATATTACGCAAGATGGTTAAACAGCATTGGATAGGGAAAAGATATACTCAATTATATAAAATGTTTTCCTTTCCTTTTTAAATGCGATTAAAATCACTCAATCTAAACAATGTTCTGCAGATGCATAAAATAGACATTGTTAAATGTGTGGCATCATAATCAATCATATACCCTAACCACCCCCCCCGCCCCACACACACACACACACACACACACACACACACACACACACACACACACACACACACACACATCTTGTCATGACCTGTCATTACCTGAATTTATGATCAGTAGTCGGCTCACGTTTGCAGTGATTACTCACTAACCAGGGATTCCACCCTTTGGATGGAGGCTGGTTATGAATGTATCGATTCAGTCGTTTTATGGTTTTCATAATTAGAATTGGAACGGGCCCAGAGAGAGGGCCGGTTGTTGTAAATGCATCTCTGTATAATACTTGAATAAATACTACTTCTAATAATACTTGAAATGAGTCCCAATTACAGATTAGACCTTTTCTGTTGTCATTGTTTCCATTTGAAAATCAAATCCTGGAGCTGAAGTAAGGATTTAAGGTTATTTGGTAAAACATGAACAAGAACTTGTAACTTGAAAAATGTTGTTAACCAACCTCTGGGTTGATATTAAAGTCTCTCAAGTCTGAAACTGTGTAAAGACGCATCACCCAGCCCTCTAAACACATTAATTACAAATTAATATAAAATGAATCACACGTCAGGCTTCGGGTGATGAATGGTAGAATGGAACGGAGTATGAGGTGATATTTATCTATTTAACGCCACATTTGCTTTGAGTTATCACCTCACTTGCTCATATCGCTCAGTGGGTGGCCTGCTGCCAAAGCAGGTGTTGAAACGTGAATATGAATATTTATGATACCCTTTGTAAAGAGTGTAAAAAAAGGCGGCATTCCTATGCAGTTTGCGGCTGTGCTCTTTATGGGAAAGCACATACAAATGACAGTAAACGACTGTAGCACTCTATAGACCTATCATTTATATCATGATTGATGTATATTTATTTATACAAATGTATGTTCTATTATTTAAATATTTGTACAGGCTATTTTGTGGTTTCAGACAGGGCAACGGGTTGGAGGAGAGTAAAACACATAACGCATAAGATCAAACCTGTGACAATACAAGGTTGGCACACTCGAGGGTGGAGCCACCAAGTCTGAACCGAGTCTGTCTGGGAAATTAACCTTTAACAAAGATTTAATAAGCATGTTAATGTTGAGCCATGTAGGCTATGCTAAAACTGTCGTGTTTCTTTCTATTCTATTTCATAAGAACAAGGCAGGCTTTTCCTCTACAATAGGCCGTGGGACGTTGAGATGCGACAATAATTACTTAGAGCAATCTTTTTCTAACATCTCCTGTGAAGATCCATCATTGAGTCCCAATCTCTCCTGATAAATACTTCCAGCTGTGTCCCATTCCGTTTCAAATTAATGGTTTATAGCAAACACCTTAACTATGTCTAAGCACTCAAACACATTAAATACAAGTCTACAAGAAAATCACTATCAAACAGGTTATGTATAAATCAAACATTTTTATTTTGTTATTCTATAAAAAAGAATGGAATATTTTACAAAAAAAACCCAACATTGAACACTTTTTAAACTGTCTAGAAACCCACCGCAATGATACTAAAGCGCCCTCTGGTGGTGAGAAACCGTTACGGCTAGCCTTACAAATTTACTCCACATCGACATCTTTCAATCAATTTTGATATTGGGGAAAGATGTGGACACCCCTCCCCCCCTCCCCCCTCCCCCGCATTCCATAAAATCAGCAATATTTCCCCCTCTCCTCTTAAAAAATATGGATCAGCCCTCCAGTGATTATGTACACGACAACGCGTCAGGATTCTTTCTAATGGTAAAAGAAATCGAGACTTGAGGTTTGAACAAAGCGGTCGACGGCACTCCTGCTGCTCAGGAGTCGTTGGGGAGGCCGAACAGCTTGACGGTTCCCGCCTCGCGGTTGCTGTCGTACTTGCCCTCCTTGTCATCGCAGGCGTACGCCAACAGGGGGCGCTTGGGATGCCAGGCGACGGTGAAGGTTGGGGAGTCACACTGCACCTCCCACAGCTTCTCTCCTGAGATGGAAAACGAGTAGCAGCCAATCAGGAAGGGTTCAAATACCAACTAGATACTGGTTTCACAAACACTAGTTTTATGGGGCTGTGGAGAGCATCCAGGCCCATAATATCACCGTCTGGTACGGTAACAGCACAGCCCAGGGCAGGCAAGCTCCGCACAGGGTGGTATGCCATGCATAATGGACCATGGGTGCACCTACTTCCTCCATGTCCTGGACACCACTAAGTGTAGGACCAGAGCCTGCAGGATCATGAGGGATCCCCAACATCCTCAAAATGGTCTGTTCAAGCTGCTACAGTCAGGCAAACGCCTTCACTGCCACGCAACAAGAACAGAGTGGCTAAGACTGAGCTTCTTCCCCCAGGCCTTCAGAAACATCAATGCCAGCCAGTGCCCCCATCGAGTCTCACACACACACCCTCTGACAATCACAAAGAACACTACATGTACCTGACAGACATTGTATACAGTCACCTCTACTTCATTCAGTGTTACACTGTATACATGCTGCTATAGTATACTAGTGCTATATATTTATTAATGCCATTTGCTTATTATTACTTTTTAAAATCACATATTTATTATCTTTTTGTCTTATATTGCACCGCTTCTGCAACATTGTCACTTTCACAATTCACTGCATACTTGTATGCATGAGACAAATAAAACTTTGAATCTTGAATCTCTGGAGGCCATAATGTTATGTAAAAGGGACTGTTGACATTTTTACAATGGAGAGAAATGTGTGCTGACTGGAACGATTGAGCCTTCTTCCATTGTGGTGCATGGTGCCACAGAAATTAAACTTTGACAATGCAATGCACATAATCTTGCTGTTGCCGTAGTAATGTGCACAAGCCTAAGTTATTAAAAACGTATTATCAAGTTTCAACCTTCCTTATTTTGTCATCCAATCCCCTTACCCAAAAAACGATGCCAAAGAAATTTAGGATATTTATTTTACATCCTAATAAGAAAAAACTAATTCCTCTACTGCTCAATTGGTTTGTTTCAATCGACAGCTTGTCCAACAGGTTTTATGAAAAGACAATATTTAAGGATGTTAAATACTCAATTTGATATTCATCTGTGTGATCTAGAAAAGGTGTGTTTGATATACAGGTCATTGTGATCCAGGCTGGTGGAGATTGACGACTCACCGGTCTCCACCTCGGCGATGTCTATGAAGTGATCTTCTGAGGCTGACGCCAACATCTTCCCGTCGTGGCTGAAACTTAGCGTCCTCACTGGCCAGTCCAGCCTGGAGGGAGGGATCAAGCATGGAGTAATTAGCTGAAAATCTGCTCTGAGAGGAAGCCTTTCGAATCGTTATTATTACGTTCTACTTCATTGGGTGCTATTCAAAACACAGTGGTAACCATGGGGATAACTTTCTTTTCACTAGAAACTATTTACTTACAACTATTTTTATACTTATTTGTGTAAATAGTACAAATAGTACTATTTAGACATTTTTATTTATGTAAATAGTAGGTGATTCAAATAATTCAATGAAAATTAAATCATCTGTCGAAATAATATTTGTAACTTCTGAAAACACAACTTCAATGATTGTAGTCCTTTTGTGAGTGGCACAGTGAATTACATCATAAAAACGTATGTAGTTTTGTTTAAGATCCAAAAGGGAACAAAGCACAATTTTTTTTCCAACAGTCACATCTAAAACCCAGTAATACACACACAGATGTGGTTTAACAGACCTTGAGAAACAGCGAACACACGTAAGCTCCTCCACGTTCCAGAGGCTCACCAGGGCGTCAGCGCTGCCCGTGGCAAAGTACTTCCCCGTGGGGTCGAACTTGATGCAGATGCAGTTGGAGGGATGGGCGTTGATGGACTGGATGGGCTTCAGCTCAGGGTAACTAGTGGGGGGGACATATATTAAAAATGTACACATTTGCGGCTGTGGATGTCCACCAAATGGCATAAAATTCAATGTTTAAGTAATTAAAAAATGAACACCATTTCCAAGGTTGCAATCCATAAAATAACAGTAAAGGGGTTAAGATTAGGATAATGATGTTAGGGTTAGGTAGGGATTTGAAGTGTTAAGAACTACTGATATGATTCTAGGGTTGAGGTTATAAATTAGACTTTGTTATGCTCTAGGCTTGAGTCGCTGATATAGGCTAAGCGACTACGTTTATGGTAATAGACTAACTATTATTGTTTTAAACTAGGGTTAGGGTTTCAAACTAGGCTCAACAACATTTATCTCAGGATAGGTTTGGGACATAAACTAGGCTTAGGTTCATAAACTGGGATCAGGGTTACCGACTACTGGGTTATAAACTAAACACACCCCCTTGCATTAGGATAGATTAAGGTTAGAATCTACAGTTAGAGTTATAAACCAGGGTTACCTCAGGATATTGATGCAGCCGTTGCCGTTGGTGAGGAAGAACATGTCGTTGTCATTGTTCCAGGAGATCTCGTTCACCTCAAATTTAAACTGCTCCTCGGCGCGCGAGCGGTGCGTCTTGGCGTCGATGAAGGTCACAACATCATCCTTGTTGCCCACGGCGATGGTCTGGCCGTCAGGACTCCAGCAGATGTTGATGTTCTCACCTGAAACAAATAAGAAGGTTTGCTCCTAAGCTTATCTTTGGCGTCATGGATTGATAATTTAAACAATCAAGAGACAAGTTCAAGAAACGTGATTTGATCAGCAGAAGACATCTTTTACATTAATTTGATTATCACAAAGATTTACATATGCATTTTTATTAGATTAGTGGGCATTGCTTTGATTAATTATTATTCTTCCCTGGTATCAGATGAATGTTTGGGCACTGTATTCAGTACAGCTTAGGAGGACAAGGTTTCTTGGCAAAGCAATCAAACCTTCACCAGTAAAAGTGGCAAAGGGGACCAATTTATGCAAATATACTGTGCCATATTAAAAGCTTTTAAAGCTTTCATTGGGAAACAGCCACCTTACATGTGGACCATGCTGGACTGGGACACAGAGATGTATTGTACCTGGTCCAGTGAGCTGCTCCTCCTAAAGGTTCCCAGAGCTCACTCCAGTCTAGGAATGACTGCATTTCCATTGCTCCTAACTCATGGAATGCTCTGCAGAGCAACTTAAAAATGACTGCTCTTCCTACTTTTGGTTTATTTAAATCTATGATTTCTGAGTTGTACACATCCCACTGTAACAGTTTTAGCTGATTTCATTCTCATTTAGTATTTCATCCTATTTTTATTCTTGCTTTTTTTGTATTGTATATAATTTAGATATATTTTATCGCCTTTTTTAATCGCCATATATTTAATATAATAGTTATCCTTGTAATTTGACCTCTCCTGGAACCGTCACCTTATCGTGGTGGAGAGGTTTGCGTGTCCCTGTGAACCTGAGGGCTGTGTTGTCTGGAGCCATGTGCTCCTGGTAGGGTCTCCCATGGCAGAGTGGTCTCAGGTGAGGGGCCAGACTAAGAATGGTTCAAGAAGACCCCATGAAAAAACATAATAGAGGAGGAGAGACCCTGCCCGGAGTAAGCCTGGGGCCCCTGTCTGGAGCCAGGCCCAGACGGAGGGCTCGTCGGCGAGCGTCTGATGGCCGGGATTGCCACGGAGCCCGGCCGGGCACAGCCCGAAAGAGCTACGTGGAATTGGATTCTATTCTTCTCCGGAGTTGCCCAGGTCGTGAGGCACCAGGCGGGTGTGGGGATACTCATAAATCCCCGGCTGAGCGCCGCGGTGTTGGAGTTTACCCCGGTGGACGAGAGGGTTGCCTCCCTACGCCTAAGGGTGGTGGGGGGGAAAAGTCTGACTGTTGTTTGTACGTATGCACCGAACAGCAGTTCAGAGTACTCTGCCTTCTTGGAGACCCTGAATGGAGTCCTGCATGGGGCTCCAGTAGGGGACTCCGTAGTTCTGCTGGGAGAATTCAACTCCCACGTGGGCAACGATGGAGACACCTGGAGAGGCGTGGTGGGGAGGAACGGCCTCCCTGATCTAAACCCGAGTGGTCGTTTGTTACTGGACTTCTGTGCTAGTCATGGATTGTCCAAAACTAACACCATGTTTGAACATAAGGGTGCTCATAAGTGTACCTGGTACCAGAGTACCCTAGGCTGAAGATCGATGATCGATTTCGTGATCGTGTCAGATGATCTGAGGCCTTATGTTTTGGACACTCGGGTGAAGAGAGGGGCGGAACTGTCAACCGACCACCATCTGGTGGTGAGTTGGATCAGGGACTGGGGGAAGATTCTGGACAGACCTGGTAAGCCCAAACGGGTAGTGCGGGTGAATTGGGAACATCTGGAGGAGGCCCCCGTCCTAGAGATCTTCAACTCACACCTCCGGCGGAGCTTTTCTAGCATTCCTTGGGAGGAGCATTAAGCCGGAGTGGGCGGTGTTCAAAGCCTCCATTGCTGAAGCTGCGGCGGTGACCTGTGGCCTCAGGGTCTTAGGTTCCTCAAGGGGCGGTAACCCTCGGACACCATGGTGGACACCGGTGGTCAGGGAAGCCGTCCAACTGAAGAAGGAGGCCTTCCGGGGTATGTTATCCCAGAGGACACCTGACGCAGTTGCAGGGTACCGGCGGGCTCGAAGGGCTGCAGCCGCTGCCGTGTCGGAGGCTAAGCAGCAGGTGTGGGAGAAGTTCGGAGAGGACATGGAGAAGGACTTTCGGTCGGCACCAAAGTGTTTCTGGAAGACCATCCGACACCTCAGAAGGGGGAAACGCGGAAACCCGCGACCCGACCCCGGATAAGCGGATTACAATGAGGATGATGATGAGGATATCCTTGTAATTGTGTTTAGTGTATGCTCGTCGCCACTGTAAATGAGGGAAACCTCAGTGTCTCTCGAGTGAAAATAAAGGTTATTGATTGATTGATTGATATTATCTACATGAACCACATGATGATCTCTATTATCTGGAGGTTGATAGCTTGACTGACCCTTCGTATTGACGGTTGCGATGCATTTGGTTGTGCGGACGTCCCACACCCGGACTGTCTTGTCTCCCGATGCGGTCACAAACAGGTCGGGGTTGGTTGGATGCCAACACAGCTGGTCCACACTGTCTCCATGGCCTCTGTAGTTATTCTCTTTAACCTGAGAAACAAATTAGAACTTCCATTGAAACAAATATTCACGAATGTTAAAAACAATGTTACACAATGGCATACATTCAGACCCATTTGAGACTAACGTTACTGCCCACCACACGATCAAACCGTTAACAATACTGGAGATTGTAGAGATAACTTCCCACTAGGACTATTTCCAGGATGCGTTACACAACTAACAAAGCATTTATTTGACAATGCACAGATACAAAATACAATACAAGTATTAGAAACAATATGTAGAGCGGCGTTTCATTCATTCAGACTCCACATAGGCCACCATGCTGAGCTCAAGGCACATCCAGTCACTCACCAAACGGTCTTTGTCCAAGACGAACACGCTCGCTGTTTTATCAAAAGATCCCGACGCGAGTCTCCTTCCATCACAACTCCACGCAACGGAGTGCACCTTAGCTGTGTGTGCAGGGATTTCTCTACTTTTGTTGTTGTTTCTGAAGCTGTCCTGCATCTCCTGGTAGTACTTCGACGCCATCTTGAAATGGTGTCTGGTTGCCAGGTTGAAAAAAGTACGGGAAATGTTTTTTTATTTATTATTATTATTATTATTATTATAACTATTTATTAAATCGTTTTAATCTCTCTGGTTGTTTTTTATGCAAACAATTACATTTTATAATAACGAAACTAAAATAGATAATAGATTAGCGTTTTCAATTTTAATTCAATAGTTTGGACTAGAGGCGCTGAATTTGGCAACCCAAACGCTCTTCAAGGGGGGCCTTGGGAGCGCAACAGTGACCGCCCAGTGAATTTCCCATTCAATTTCTCCATTGACTTTTCGTAATATCTTTATATAAAGAGTTTTAAGCCTGGAACTGTTGTGGATAAAACCGACATAATAATACTCTAACAAAATACGAGAGGTCGAAAAGGACTAGGTTGAATGATCAAGGCTTTATTGTCACTACGCAGAGTAACGCCAAAACCTGAGTCGTTTGTCAAAGAATTCCCGAATGCCCTTGGCCAATCACAACGCTCTAAACCACGGGCCTTCCCGTTCCCCGTTGTCATGTTGGGAAAAACAGTCTGTCTAGTTACTTGACCAGATAAAATGAGACGGAGAGGTAATAAAGTCTGTCAGCACGAGGACCTCGGATTTATTGAGTAAAGTGGCAAAGGTAATACTGATTCATAAAGCGTGAGAGATCGAATATTCTACGTCCCCTAACAGCGCTGAGGTCGTCTGGAGCTTCGCCTCCGTGGAAGTTCTGCTTCAGAAGAGCACCCCGTGATCCGGTGCATGTGAAACTTATAGTTCTTTCCTAGCCAGGTGTGTGTGCTAGACTTTGTGTGGGTTATCGAGGGTTCTCTTGTCCCTGAGCCTCCGGGTTGTGTTGTCTTTTTGTGTGATATGTGTGTCCTCGCCATCTAGCTGTGGCAGTGTTCTCCGCAGACTGATAGGGGGGCTCGAGGGTCATCTTGACCTTCTTGAATGTGTGGTGTGTTGTGTTCGTTAAGTTTGGACCCAGAGTTGACTATATTCGTAATGTAATGTTATTTTTGCCCATCAGTCCACAATACATTCAGTAATATAGTAATTTAGCAAGAATTACATAGAAACAGGGTCACATATTAAACATTGTAGTTACATGAAGTTATAGATTACACATGCATTATATGAAGTGAGGTCTTTGTTTGAAGTCCATTCTTCGCCTTGTTTATAACCTGATCTTAAATCACCATGACTCATCACATGTGTTTAAGAGATGAGCCCTAAAAACCAATATTCATTTAAACAGTAAAACATGCATTGTAATAGTTAATAATGCCACTTTATTTGTCTGTGGCATATAATCATAAAGGTGGTACTGTCTGACTTTTAGTAAAAGTATGGATTGAGTGAAGTCAGTCAGTTCACTCTGCCAGAATACACATCACAAGAACATATGGAGGAGGAACCGCAGGAGGACGTCTCACTCGGACGGGAGCCAGTCTCTTTCAGGGACCACTAAAACGTAAATGAGGTGGGGCTTTCTTCTTTTGTTAGCACGTGAATGAGAGACATTTGTTGATCAAGGAGAGCCAGGTAATATCAAGTGTTTATCAACATTTGGCTTCACAAGGTAATATCAACATTTGGCTTCACTGTAACAATACTTATATTATTGTATGTTTTATACTTAAAGTCAATCTTACTCATACTTATATTCTAGTGAACTGAGAAATAGGCTGATATCATTTACTAGAGGAATGCCTGTCTGGTGGTGTCCGGTCAGCCCAGGACCCTCCCCAATCTGTTGACCCGGTTATTTTCTACTATTATTCCAAAAATATGGCAGAGATATCCTTTTAAACCTTCATTATTTTCTACCATAGAACCAAGCAAATTATTCCTTCAGTCATTCGTGACCATAAAGCATTTGATTCGGGACGCACCGTACCCCACCCGTCCGAGTTGCAAAGTGGGAAATCTCCCAGCTTCCTTGCGACATTACACCGAGGCACGCCCCCTTTGGGTCGTAACAAAACCTGTCCCACTCGGGCTGCTGAGTCCACCGAGGAGAGAGTGGTGAACAGCACGACCAACAAATATGGCTTCTCCCGTAATTGATCGTAAGTTGAAATGTATTTTCTTTGTATTTGTACCCCGTTGGTAGTTTTAATGTATTTAATGGTCTTACACACTCGATTACAATGCTGCTTCAATCCGGTCACCAATGTATGCATTGCACGATCTTGCTGAGGCGAATGTAGCAAATGACTAGCCTGCTACTGCCCCTCGTGGCTCGAGAAAAACGCGGCACTTGTTGAAATTTAAATAGGCGAAATGGCTAAATATTATTGAAATGTAAACGGAGCTACTTCAAATGTCAGTGTTTCTGTAAAAAATATATTTGAAGTATTATTTCACATTGACCTGGCCTGACCTACAGTACCCAAATATGAAGAATGAGGAACGTGTTAGCCTACTTTTGTTGGAAAACAAAACTTTAGGTGGGAAATAGACCTCTGAAGAATAAGTCCCGCCTCCGAGGCTCAGGTTCCCTCGGTCAAATGTCTATGGGAAATAACATGGGGTTTTTGAATGATCGTACATAACAAACTCTCTAGGTGGCGAAGAAGTAAAAGCTGCGCCACGTTTTGAACTACACACATTTCCCATCTAGTTTCGACTGGCTTTTTGGATTGTCGGTGCCGTTAAAGTAGTAAACGATTATAAATGCTATTTTAACGGCACCGACAATCCAAAAAGCCGGTCGAAATGTGTGTAGTTCAAAACTTGGCGCAGCTTTTACTTCTTCGCCACCTACAGAGTTTGTTATGTACGATCATTAAAAAAAGCCATGTTATTTCCCATAGACATTTGACCGAGGGAACCGGAGCCTCGGAGGCGGGACTTATTTTTCAGAGGTCTATGGGCGAAAATGTGTGTTGCTGCTGGTGGTTTAGTAGACAATGGATAGGCCGACAGCTTCTCAGAAAACAATAGAAAGTGTTTTGCATAATGTGGTGGAGAGTGAAGAGGTGATAAATGGTGGAATTCTGTATTGTGGGTTTTACCTCAGAGCTTTGTGTGGTTCATTCACAGCATACCACTCAAGTTGCAGTCTGTAACATACATTGTGTTTGCAAGTACTGTGCTAACATGGTTATTTGTCATGACTCAGATACCTGCATTGTCCTTCCCACTGCACCACTGCCGGTGAATGGCACCACTGCCAGCTCCTCTTCCCTGTCTCCTGCCTCTTGCATGGCCGGTCCACCCCCAGGTCGTGTCCCCACCAGTCCCTCGGACAGCCCGAGGTCGCGGAAGCGGCAGCGGGAGGATGACTTCTTGGAGAGTGGGGATGATTTCTCGGAGAGTGGGGATAACTTCTTGGAGAGTTGGGATGACTTCTTGGAGAGTGGGGATGACTTCTCGGAGAGTGGGGATGACTTCTCGGAGAGTGAGGATGACTACTCGGAGAGTGAGGATGACTACTCGGAGAGTGGGGATGACTTCTCGGAGAGTGGGGATGAATTCTTGGAGAGTTGGGAAGACGCCTTGGAGAGGCTCTTGGCCCTTGAGAGGGTTGATTCTGCTTCCCAGATGCGGTTTGAAGAGGCCCTGACCAGGCTGCGGGAAAGTCAGCGCCTCCAGGTGTTCAGCAGGATGGTGAAACCAGCCATCTCCTCGTCATATGGCTCAAAAAAATGAAAGTGGATGGTTTATATTATTTTTTTATTTAATACACTTGGTGCTCTAATGAACATCCACGTTTTAGAAAACAAACGATCAGCACTCCTTTGTTAAATCTCAAACACGCGTTTCACACAACCCGGCGAGGTGATAGGGATGCAGGTGATATAATATGTCCCAAACGAACGCTAGATGCGTCAAGGCTTCAAGTAGGCCATAGTAGGACCTGGATATGCTGCTCACTACACGGGCAAAGGGACGCTGGGGAAGGCCATTGATGGCAGAGTGAAGCGGTGGTTCTTATATACTGGGGTTCAGGTGGGCTCTATAGGCAGCCAGTTATTAACAACATCCATTCAGCATCGTTGTAATTCATTAATTCCACACAAAAACATGTTTTCAATTAACAAACAAATAATCAAAATGTGAAAGTACTGTATCCATAAAAATGTGCCAATGTGAATAATTCATTTGCATACTAGTTAAGACGGTTTGTTAAAAAGTTGCATTCCCCCCAACAACAAAAAAAGTGTGAAGGAAAAAAAAAAAAGAGTGGTGGAACGCACACCGACAGAGCACAGGGGGGACCACAAGAGTGTCAGAGACGTGCAAAGGAGCGTGGCTCGATATTGGAGAAGGATCCTGCAGGTGGAGATGTTTCGAGGTGGCACGACACACACAAGTGTTTTTTTTAGCGCAGAAGTCCATTGAGAAGGTTCCTATGTCACGTGAGCCCGACCTGTGTCACCGCACACAGCTTCTCATTGGTCCTTCCACGTCATGGGATCTCAGTGGTGCCACAGCGTGTCCGGACATTTGATCCCTGGAACCCTACATGCGTGTTTTTGCAATTTGTTGAGATTCCATGAGGTCTTTCAAAACTTGAATTTCCCCAAATGTTCCTTCAATAGACTGAGAGGATGTTCTGGCGTAGACTTATATGAAGGAGTGGCATGTTGTTGATGTTTTGTATTGCATAAATAACTCAGGCTACTATGGAAACCTAGCTCCCTGGAGTTCCCTGGATCACGCTCTCCACTGCGGTCACGTCATCACCGAGTTCACAAGTCATTTGTTGATGTTCACAACTTTGCACCATTAAAGAGTCTCTAACTAAACGCATTAGGAACTGACTGTTCTTGTGTTTGCGCATTGAGGAAAAAAATGATCCCTGCTGTTGTTCTATCTATAATTTGCATACCTCAGTAGAAATGTGAGTGCACATACCCGTCCCACATTAGAATCAGTAAGAGTGCAGGAATTAGAGCAATAGCAAGTTAACTATAAAAGCATGTCTACTACAAATAGGGCTGCGCCTCTTTGCTTGATAACAAATTATGGAAATTTAACTCAGAACTCCCGGCGTATTGTTAGGATTGTAGCGTCTTAATATGCAATTATGTTCAGCTACAAAAGTGTTCTTGGTTGAGTCTAGTCAAGATTTCAGTATTGCGAAATTACATGATTGCAAACAAACAATATTGTGTATATACATGATTAATTGTGCAGCCCTAACTGTAATGAAGAGGAAGAAGAGCAAGAGGAGGAAGAAGTAAGGAGGCTGGAACTCAAAGCAGTACAGTAGATTATTTCTGAAGTTAAAAAGTGACACAGAGCACAGTGTGCGTAAACCAGAAAAAAACAACTCTAGTGTCTGCGTATGTTGTACAAGATCACGTGTCTGTCACTAAGGAAAACGGAGGCCTTGTGCCATGTCAAACGGTTTACTTTAAGGGTAGGTATGGTGAAGCTTCAGGTGACAACGGTCTCCAATAGGGGGAAGTGGTCAGATTAGTGAACCTCTCAGCACTCTGCTTCTGGGCTACCATTGGCTGGAGCACAAGGAGGCGGGGCAAGGTGTGTACTGCTGCTAGAATCGACTCCATTGCTCTTCTCATCATCTTCACCTCCGCTGTGGCACAGAGGAGAGAAAGGTCATTGTTTATGGATAGACAACAGCAGATACGTTTTAAAGGTCCCATGACATACCACGCCTGGTGATGTCATGGGACCTTTAAATACACACGCTCAAAATCACACACACACACGCACACACACATGCCTGACACACACCTGACAGTGCAGCCGTTGCTGACGGGCGACTCCGGGGCCTCATTCTCTGGTAAGGAGGTGCATGATCTTCTCTCCTGCCAGGAGGCTCCTCTGGGCTCCTTCCCAGTGTCAGAGCTCTTTCTTCTGGGCACCACGGGGCCTGGCCCAGGCCCGCGTCCCTCAGGGCTGACCCGTGAGCCGGCGGGGTCCGCGGGGGCCCCAAGACCCCCGGCGCTGTCTGGCTCCTTCCCAGAGGAATCTGAGCTGGTCCTCCTCCCGTTCAGGCTGTCAGAGGAGGAGACGTGCACCATCTGACCCTCCTTCTCACCTGAGAGAGGAGGAGGAGGAGGAAGCTGTTAGGAACACGGTTCTCTGGTTCTGCAACAAACACCAACCAGTAATCAATACCATTAGCACCTTGAGCCATATTCTATTTCTGATGTTATTAAACTCTTAGAAGGAGTTTTGTCAACATTTATGTCCCAAAATATGGATAAATTAGGGGAAATGTAATGTTGTGTAGCCATTGGAACAGTGCTTGTCGGCGTTCTATGACGTGGCGTCCTTAAAAGGGCGGCCGTTGAGCATTTTGTTTCTGAAACTTTGCCTTTCTGCGACGACAGCAAGTTTGTTTCATTAGCATATCGATAACGTACTATAGCTCTTTTAATAGGCCATAATATAACCCTCTTTCATGAGTCTGTCGTAGAGGTTTGCTTATGTAAGCAGTTTTTATTGCGCTCAGTGAGGTCAATCGATGGTTGGAATAATAGATCTGTCTGATTACACAGACCTGGAACTGATTCACAGGAACCCTTTACATGGCATACAGTGCCCCCTTCTGGAGACATGTGGTAATAATATGCACATGTTAGTGTGCATATTGTTTAGTCTAGCAAAAGATAGGAGGGAGAGGAGGAGGAGGAGAAGAAGAAGAAGAAGGAGAAGAAGAAGAAGAAGAAAGAAAGGAGGTGGTGCTGTACCTCCAGAGCGAGACATTCAGGTGAGAGAGAGAGAGAGAGGGGGGAGGTGGAGGAGGAGGAAGAGGAGCTGTACCTCCTGGTTCTCCTGCTCGGTTGCGTCTGCGTCTCAGGATGACCTCAAGCTCGCTGTCCTTCTTCCCCAGAGGAGGAGGAGCCGGGGCAGGAGGAGCAGCAGCCGCCGTCTGCTCCTGGGACCCACGGCTAGGACTCCTCTTCACCGTCTCCTGGAGGAGAATCAACCACCAGGAGCAGGACTTTAGCTCTTCAGGCACCGATTTTACACTGTTCTTATACTGCGGAAAATATTCCCATATTTAGTGACGGCTAATGTTTCATGTCTGTTCGTAGGGCAATTCCCAGACATACACATAGAACTTGAATCATTAAAAAGTAATTTGACTTGACATACACAGACCAACAGACATACAGATATACACAGACAGCCAGGCAGATAAAAACAGATAAAAAGGGAGCCAGCCAGCCAGTCAGATAGTACTGAATGAGTTACTAGAATGCCCATCAGTTCTTCCATGGCACTCTCCTGGGGTTTGGCTCCTAGGGGACTCTCCTCAGCCACTGGAGGCTGCTGGGAAAACACAAACGATGAAGTGAGTCAGTCAAAAGCTTTCATCTCCCCTCAGCCTCATAACCTTGACCACATCAGTAATATTGGTCTTTGTCACTAGTGTGTGTGTGTGTGTGTGTGTGTGTGTGTGTGTGTGTGTGAGAGATAGAATGAGAGTGCGGTGCAAGTGTGCATGTGTGTGCGTGAGTTGGGTTTCCTAGAGTCACAGGAAGTGACACGCGATACCCAATGAGGTCACTCATGCAATCACGATGGCAGTGGTGGTTGATGTAGACGTTTATTTACTCACGTTTACTGCCGCCCTCTGATGAAGAGAAGAATAGAGTAGAAAAATAAGGCCTTCTGCCCAACACACAAACCTCTAATATAATAATATAATCTATTATCGAATATAATTATTTACACAGAATGTTGTGATTTTGGAAAAAGAACAGCTAGTTCTAGAACAGCTAACTTCAGTCTAAATGTTTCAAATAATGCCATCTGAGTAGTTGTGACAAACGCTAAAGTTTTAGAAAAGACACACATATCGGGTTCCATGTGAGCAAGTGTGATGGCCATTGTCCAACGTTGTCAAACAACACGTCTCACTTTCTTACTACCACTCAGGAAAAGCGATTTGCAGACGGAAGTAGCAAACTTGTTTGGAAATGATCACACAAAACACTTTCTGAGCCCCAGAGGGGACGGTTTTCAACTTAAAAAAGTGATCCCTCACTTACTCTCTAAGGGATATAGCTACAAAGATAATAAAAATGCTAAAGTAATCAACAGGAAGAGAGGCCTGCTCTAACCGGTGAATGAAGACGGAATGGAAACGAAACCTCACCTTGCTGTCCTTGGATTTGACGGGCCGCAGCACCACTCCATGTTTGATCCTCTCCATCATCTCGTTCACGGCCTTCGACTTTACGTCGTCACCGCCCGCCGCAGCTATATACAGCGGCACATAACATCACATAACTCGTTACATTACAAATGACATTACATCGGAATCATGTTCCACACCCTCCACAACTACATACGACTGGGACATAACATTACAAATTACATTAGCCATTCATTACATCACACTGCATCTTTGCTTTGTCTTTATTCTACTTTTTTATTTTATCATATATTATTTGTATTTTCGATGGATAATTATAAACTTTATTTTTTTTATTCAGTATAGCACCTGTCACAGATCAATGCCAAAAAGTGCTTCACAAGAATAAACTAGAAAATGTTTTATCTGCAGAAAATGTGGTGAGTGCTGTAGTGCAAAGTGAGGTTGAAAGTATGTTTTAATAAAGCCACATAGTTTGAATAAAGATTGAATGGCTGAATGACTTAAAGCAAGTGAAGATTTGAACCAAAAAAAAAAAGTCTAAATGGAGTAAACAATGTAAACATGCACACCATTACTTTTTTTTTTTAGAATGGTTGGAAACAAATAAATTGAAGAGTTAAACAAATGGCTAAAGTGATAAATTTTGAATACATTTGAGATCAAATATAGAATAGCTTAGCTGTTAAAGCTGATAAAGTTTGAAATGGTTGAATGAAGTCAGTGTTACAGTTGTGTATGGTGTGTGTGTGTGTGTGTGTGTGTTTGATGTGTGTCATCACTTAGAGAACCAGAAAAAGGGTTATTGACGTTATTCTTTCACATCTAGTTAAGAGATAAGCTCACAAAATGATGAGGCTTGCATCGTTGGACTCATTGGAGTCTCTTTCATATGACCTTGTTTGTTTAGACAGCATGACGTGAAAAAGATTGTTTACATTAGTATTTAGCTTCTACTGGAAGTACATCAGATATGTAAGAAACTGCTAGCCTCTAGCCATATAAATGGCAGTCCCCACACACAAACGCCTGATATATAATAATAATTTTTAATATATATTTTTTCTATTTTTTTTATCATATTTTCAATCGATGAATCATTTTAGCGCCAGTGAAACAAGAAATAAAATAAATAAACTTAAACTGTAACCGTTTAAGCTTAGCATTGTGATTCTAGGTTAAATATGTGATAAATGTAATGAAGGTAATAGCCACAAGTGTGGCTATCAAAAAAGCTATGATCCGCTCTAGCCCAATCTAGAGTGCGTGACCTTATCACGCTTTAGCCTAAACGGAATACCAACTGAAAATATACGAAGCGGCTATGAAGTTAAACTGTTTTTGTTTTTTTTTATCCTCAAAAAGTTTAAAATATTTAAAATTTTTGAATGGTAGCGCGCAATTCCAAGCTAATATGAACATTTAAATAGTTGAATGGAGACTCTAGGTGAATAATTGTGGAAGGAAAAGGGTCCCAAAAATGTTAGAGAATAATAACAAAAGAAAGAATAAAGCCTAAGAAGAACAATAGTTGAGAGCTGCATGCAGCACTCACCTAATTATAAAACAAACTACTGTAACAAATACCA
Organism: Micromesistius poutassou; assembly: GCF_964030765.1. Classification (NCBI taxonomy): domain Eukaryota; kingdom Metazoa; phylum Chordata; class Actinopteri; order Gadiformes; family Gadidae; genus Micromesistius; species Micromesistius poutassou. The sequence continues at coordinate 11,347,076 of NC_140276.1, forward strand.
TGAATAAAACAAAGAATAAAACATAAGCAAAGGACCTTAAAAACATAAAAAATGACAAACCCTTGACAGTACGAGGCAACAAAAGGCCAGTTTGAATTACTCACTACAAGAGACATTTCCGTACATGTCGAGACGGCCAAGAACATGTTATCCACCATGAGTTCTGATGATCTTAACCTACCTGTGGTCTCTTCAGCCTTCTGAGATCCCTTGGTATTTTTTGAACCTTTCCTCATGATGGCTATCAGAGAGCTGTGAGAGAGACATATAGACACAGAGAGAGAAACCCATACAGATAGAGCAAGAGAGAGAGCGTGTGAGTGAGATACAGATAGAGATGGAGATGGAGATGGAGATGGAGAGAGAGAGAGAAAGACAGACCGACAGACATACAGATAGACAGCCATAGAAATAGGGACATAAATAGAGAGTGACAGAGAGAGGGAGAGAGAGATACAGACAGAAACAGAGTTAATTCTGGCACCACATTTGATGTATAAAAAAAGATGAAAAGATCAGAAAGATGTATATATGGCCACTCGTTAAATAGTTGTAGATTAAATGTAGTCCTTCTTGCGTGTGTCCACGTTTAGTACATTAATTCAATACATGAATTCAACCCTATAGCGATTGATTCATGAGTTAGATGAATGAGCCATCTCCTCACCTGAGGGGGTTGCAGCGGGAGGGGGGAGGGGGTGGCGGAGGGGGCGGGGGCGGCGGAGGGGGAGGAGGGGGCGGGGGTGGAGGAGCGGGGGGAGGGGCGACCCCAGGTGGCGGGGGCGGGGCTCCGTCGCTGGTTGCCACGGTAGCAGAGGAGGAGCCGTCTGTCTTCTGGGCCTCCTGCAGCTCCCGTACTGGAGAGGCAAATGAGGGGGTGGGTTTTACTGCCACCGATCCTTCATCCAATAAGATGGGGGTTTCCCCAAGGGGCCAAGCAAGGCACCAACAATCATGTTATTGGCGGTTTAATTACCATTGAGGAGTCCCAGCTGAAACACTGTTAGCTTAGTAATAAAAATAGGCCAGCTACCCCTCTTGGCCCAATCGTAACTGCTGTATTACATATTCCTTGATATCGACCAATAGGATCACAGTGCTCACCAGTGCACCAATGGAAGCGGAGGTAATGGAATTTAGTACAGCAGATAAAACAGAGACGGGCTTTCTTTCATTTCTGGGCTGCAATTTTCAAAGAAATTAATAATAGCATATGCCACATTCTAAAATTAGCTTATGGTCAAATATAAAGATAAGACAAGAAAAAAATCTCTATCCCTTGTTGCTATATTGTTCACTTGAAGCAGTTGGCTTGTTTGATAACTTGTATTGCATTTTGTGGATTGTATCTTAACTTTTAAATGCACATATTGTCATTCACTTTGGACAAAAGTGTCTAAATAAATGGGATGGAATGGAAGGTACTACAATGTTCGTTAACATCAAGTTGTTTCATGATTACTGATGTGTAATTTCATCTAATTTCATGTAATTTAAACACTTTATAACTCTGGCTAATCCAATCTGTGAAAAATACACTCCTTACTTATATTTCTCTATTCATATCATAATAAAATCCAATACCAAATGCTTTATCGGCGAGGGGAACGTAAATTTACTTAATAAAATACAAATCCAATATATACAAACTTAAAAATATAATCTCTCTCTCTCTCCATTATCTATATATGATGCTCTATATCTGTACATCTATACCTATATCTATGCTCTCAGGAGTATGTGTAAGCATGTGTACATTAGATATAGGCCATATATGTAGGTCAACTGTTCACATGCCTGGAGAGAGAGAGTGTGCTAACTTGAGATGGTAACAGCTAATGTTGGGCTGTAATGTGTTGTATGATGATATGGGAGGCCAGGGAGTCGGTGAGTATGGTAGAAAATAATGAAGGTTTAAAAGGATATCTCCATATTTTTGGAATAATAGTAGAAAATAACCGGGTCAACAGATTGGGGAGGGTCCTGGCCCTTTGTCATTCATAACACCTCAGAGGGTCCTGGGCTGACCGGAGACCACCAGACAGGCATTCCTCTAGTAAATGATATCAGCCTATTTCTCAGTTCACTAGAATATAAGTATGAGTAAGATTAACTTTAAGTATAAAACATACAATCATATAAGATAAGTATTGTTACAGTGAAGCCAAATGTTAAACACTTGATATTACCTGGCTCTCCTTGATCAACTTGATCAATCAAAATGTCGCTCATTCACGTGCTAACAAAAGAAGAAAGCCCCACCTCATTTACGTTTTAGTGGTCCCTGAAAGAGACTGGCTCACGTCCGAGTGAGAAGAGACGTCCTCCTGCGGTTCCTCCTCCATATGTTCTTGTGATGTGTATTCTGGCAGAGTGAACTGACTGACTTCACTCAATCCATACTTTTACTAAAAGTCAGACAGTACCACCTTTATGATTATGACTGTAAATGCCACAGACAAATAAAGTGGCATTATTAACTATTACAATGCATGTTTTACTGTTTAAATTAATATTGGTTTTACAGGGCTCATCTCTTAAACACATGTGATGAGTCATGGTGATTTAAGATCAGATTATAAACAAGGCGATGAATGGACTTTAATCAAAGACCTCACTTCATATAATTCATGTGTAATCTATAACTTCATGTAACTACAATGTTTAATATGTAACCCTATTTTTATGTAATTCTTGCTAAATTACTATATTACTGAATGTATTATGGACAACGGGGAACGGGAAGGCCCGTGGTTTAGAGCGTTGTGATTGGCCAAGGGCATGCTGGGAGAACAACACAATGGGAATATAATTCGGGTCTTGACGACTGTTCGGGAGTTCTTTGACGACTCAGGTTTTGCCGTTACTCTGCATAGTGACAATAAAGCCTTGATCATACTCATCAAGTTGTTGAGTATTATTATGTTGGTTTTATCCACAACATGAGCAGCCTACCTCACCCTCACTTCAGCACCAGGGTGGGTCTGCAGTAGGGGGGGGGGGGGGTAGTCGTGAGTCGCAGTTAGTGGTGCAAAGTCCTCTTCATGGCCCACTCCTATGTATTAGGGGTTCACCTGGGTATGGAAAGACTAGGGGCAGAATACCTGACCTCTTTTACTGGCCCGGAGTTAAGAGAGAAGTCACCCAGTACTGTCAGGCGTGTCCGCAGTGCCAGCGCACTGCCCTGAGATCCTTTGATCCCGATGCCCATTATTGAGGTACCCTTCGACCCGCTGGCCTTAGACATTGTGGGACCTCTCCCAAGGCCAGCCGGGGCCATCGGTACATCTTGGTCATGGTGGACTATGCCACCTGCTACCCTGAAGCAGGCTCGTCGAAAGGTTTAACAAAATGCCTAAACAGATGCTTAAGAAGGCCATGGAGACCGATGGGAAGAACTGGGACCAGCTAACTTCCCCACGTCCTCTTCGCAGTCTGCAAGGTACCCAAAGCCTCCACAGGGATCTCCCCCTTTGAGTTGCTTTATGGTCGGAGACCAAGGGGACTCCTCGACCTCGCATAGGACGCCTGCCGACCCTCCCGTCATCGTACCATGGACCACATGGAGCAGGTATGGGAAACGCATGGCACAGGTCTGGCCCATGGTCCGAGATCACCTCCAACAGGCCGAGCAGGCCCAGGCTCGGGTATGCTACCGCGGTGCTAACTGCCCCTCTCCCGTCCCGGTGGTCCTGGTGGCAGGGGCCGTATATGGTGGTCGACCGCGCCAGAGAGGTAAACTACCAGGTGCGGCAGCCGGGGAGGCACAAACCCACCCAGGAATACCACGTCAAACTCCTGCAACAGTGCAGGGCCGAGGCAACCCCACCAGTCCCCATCCCCTTGGTCCCGGTCAACTGGCGTGGCATACCTGACGACCTCAGGCCAGGCCCAGAAGCAGGACCTCAGCGAGGTTGTGTTGCAGCACCAGGACATCTTTTCGGAGGTATCCGGGAGAACAACGGTCGGCAACACGTCATCCAAAGGACAGCAGGAGTCACGGTGCGCATCCCACCCTACCCCCTTCGGCGTCCCCTCGCAACGTCCGACCCCAAGGTCAAGGCCATCCTCAACTGGCCCCGCCTCACCTCCAAGAAGCCGGTGAAGTCCTTTCTGGGTCTGGTAGGCTACTACCAGAGATTTATTCCCGGTTGCGACACCCTGACAAGCCCCCTCCACGATCTGACGCGGAAGGCTCTGCCAGACCCCGTAACCTGGTCGGAGGCAGCCGAGGGGGCATTCAGTCTCCTTCAGCAAGCCCTCTGCTCAGAGCTCCTCCTAATAACCCCAGACTTTCCACTCTCCACCTTTTAGTCCACACAGATGCGTCAAAGGTGGGTCTGGCGTGGAGCGGTACTGTCACAGATCCGGGCTGGTGAGGAACATCCGGTGACCTACATTAGCAGGAAACTCCTCCCCAATTAACGGAACTACTCCACCGTTGAGAAGGAGTCCCTGGCCATAAAGTGGGCACTGGACAAGCTCCGCTATTACCTAGTGGGGTGGGAGTTTACTCGGACCATGCGCCACTCAAGGGGATGGCGACTGCCAAGGATACAAAAGCCAGGGTGATGAGTCGGTTCCTTTCCTTGCAGTACTACAGGTTTCAGGTGGACCACCGGCCAGGGCGGGAACATGCCAATGCCGACGCCCTGTCCCACACTAAATGAGTTTCCATCCAAAGGGAACGGGACACGAGGAAGGAAGATTTCCCTGGATGATCACCGGGAGCCGCCTGAGGGAACTTGAGTATGTATTTCAGAGTGTGTATGTCTGACTGTGTGTGTGTGTTTGTGTGTGTATGTCCAAGTGTGTGTCTGTGTGTCTTCCTTTTATATCAGTGTTCCATGTATTTATCGTACTAGTACTTCCGTATTTATACGTGTGTTGATCTGTGCTTCTCCTCCCCTCTCACCTCTCTCCTCCAACTCCTGGCTTCTCTTCTCTGCATGCTCGAGGCGTCCCTGCACCTCCTTCTTCTCCTGCTCCAGCCGAACCTCCACTTCCTTCCTCTCCTCGTCCAGGAGGTCCACCTGTCTCCTCAGGGCCTCTAGTTCCCCCTGCAGGGCACTCTGCTGAAGCTCAGCCTCTAGTGCATGCACCTGCAGCACATACAAAGAGACCCATACACAGACCCCCACACACACACACACACACACACCAAACACACACACACACACCCAGGCACGCACCCAACCCCCCACAAACACACACACGTACACACACATATAGAAATCTATTTAAATATGGGTTTCGGTTGTTTCAGTTCCATAAGTATGATGCACTCTGAATGCCCGGTCTTTAACACATCTCAAACACAACCTGCATTTATATTGGAGATGACCATGGTGATTATGATAGTTCTGAAAGTGATAGTGTAATTATGAGGATGATAGAGATGATGACGGTACCTTCTGCTGATGCTGCAGCCTCTCGTCCTCCAGCGTCTTAGTAACCGTGGCAATGTCCTCTAGGGCCTTGAGCAGCTGCATGCTGGGCTCTGCGTTCTGCATCAGGATCACACTCTGCCTGTTGGCCTCCTTCTGCTTCACCAGCATCTGGATTGTGTGTGTGTGTGTGTGTGTGTGTGTGTGTGTGTGTGTGTGTGTGTGTGTGTGTGTGTGTGTGTGTGTGTGTGTGTGCATATGCGTTCATGTTGTTGAAGTGGGTAAAGGGGTAAGAATGGAGGGAATTTGTTATATACCGTCCCCAAATATCTACAACCAGTGCAAGTGACATTGCAATTTTTACTGCTAAACTTCGACGGCTATATACGTGCATGTTGTGCATGTCATGAAACAAGGTTAAAAAGTATACAAATGAGGTGGTAAGAGGGAAGTGGGTAAGACAGGTTATTGGGCACATATTGTAGACTTTTATGGAAAGTTTTGCTATATCTACTGTAGTGCATCAATGCTTACTGAGTATAACAGCAATGGGACTTTAACTCTACATGTATAATTCAGCTTTACAGGTGTTTCTAATAACCGTTCAATAGCCTACATTAACAACGTAGCAAGCTAATGTGCAGGAAAATGCTTGCATTGCTTGGCAACAGTCCAGTCCCAGTCCAGTTGCCAAACTATTTGTGTTGTGAGCCAAATAAATGATTCAATAAACAAACAAATCATAATCTGTTGTCACTTATTACTGTTAACTGATAAATGGCGCTTGTAGAACTACTCTATAAACGCAATATCACACCTGAGGTTTTTGCCAAATTGGTCAGTGGAGCATCTTCCATTGATTATTAGGGTCATTATATGTTTATGTGGAGCCAAGGAGTCACACTTCACGCTATCATCATGCAGGGAAGTGGTCTCACCTCGTGGGCATAGGTCTCTGCCTCCACCCTGAGGCTCTGCTCCAGGTCCAGCTGGTCTCTGAGGCCCCCAAACTCCTGGGTTGCCATCATGGACACTACACACAGGAAGCATTTGGTTCAAATGTTTCCCACTATTTACTATTTAGTCATTCAGCAGCAGCTTTTATACACAGCAACTTCAGTGAATTTGAATACATACATTCAGTCATTAAGGAGCAGGTAGGGGTTAGACATCTTGATGGCTACAGGCAGATTGGATATTAAGTATATATACTGTATCTAGATATCTTGCTCTAGGATGACATGTAGACTGGACATGAAGGAGCAGGTAAGGGTAAGATAGCATGATCTAGCTAGCTCTATAGGGTGCCTTCAGGCAGACTGGGCATTGGGTAAACTTGGGTCATTGGTGAAACTGGGTACTTCCTAACCTCCTGATAGGGTTATTAAAAGTTTATTTAAATCCTTTCCCCATAGATATTAAACAGGAATCTCACGTTTCATTACAGATAATGAAGAGGACGTAAAACACATAGCTATGGAGGACTCTGTATGGATCTAATCTAATCTAATGAGTGTTATGAAGCTGTGTTGATCCAGTTCCAGTAGTCTGAGGTGATTTGGTGTGAGGGACTCACCTCTATTGAACCTCTTGATGGTTTTATTCTGCTGTTCGATAGTTTCCCGAAGCTCTTTCATCTCCGCCTGCTCTCTCTCCGACTGGACACACAATCATATTGCACATTTACAAAATCATAATCTTCCAAAACATCAAGCATTGATTCAGATCATGAACCATTTGAATTGTGGTGTCAGTAGTTAATATTAATATTAATTAATTAATATTTGTATTACGTAAGAAAATGCCAAGACTTCTTTTTGTGGTAATTATGACTTTAAGGTTCTGCTGATGTTGAACCTTTTTCTACTTGGTTAGGACTGCTCTTAGTGCTTACCTGTGCAGTGAGCTCCTCTATCTGTCTCTGCTGGTTGTGGATCTGACACACAGACTCCTTCTTGTCCTCCAGAAGTGTGTTCACCGTCTCCCGAAGCTCTACAACGTATAGAAAGTGGTGAATTCATATTTTCTCAGGAACCTAAATGCTCTTATTTGAGGATGATCCTGTTTAAATATTCAACTCTTACCTCGAAGCATTCATATTTCACTTTGAATCCTTCTTTGACTTGGGGTTTAAATCCCTGTGTGTGACTTGCTGTTGGTATTTCTTTTGAATCCCCATATTTGACTTACTATTGGTTATGTGTTTAAACCTCTACCTTTGACTTTGGTACCTTACCTTTGCTAAGATATTTGACTTACTCTTGGTAATGTTGGTCTTATGTTTGAACTCCTAACTTTGACCTGTTAGTGAGTTTGAACCACATTTCTGACCTGCTGTTGGTAGGGATTATCATGAATTGACCTCTACCTTTGAAGTTTTGATGGTCATATGTTTGAGCCCCTATGAAAAAATCCCAACACTTGACCTGCGTCAGGTTATGTTCAAACCTCTAACTTTTATCTGCTGCTCATTGAGTGTTCAAGTCCATGCCTTTGACCGACTGTTGGTCATGTGTTTGAGTCCCTACCTTTGACCTGCTGCTGGTAGTGGGTAAATGAGTCTGGGCTGGTGTCAGAGGTGTCTGAGACCTCCTCCAGGGAGATGCAGGGCAGCATCTCGTCCAGACTGGTCCGAGATGATAGGCTCAGGTACTTCAACTTCCTGTTCTCACAGTTCAGCTGGAGGTCACAGAGGACATAATGTCAAGAGGTTAACATCATTGGGATGCAAACAATTAGGCTATGAATATAAAAACAATACATGCTCCAATCATTTTTAGATTAGAGTATATTATGTGAACTGTAGTGTGTGTGTGTGTGTGTGTGTGTGTGTGTGTGTGTGTGTGTGTGTGTGTGTGTGTGTGTGTGAGAGTCACCTTTGTGGCAAGGGCCTCTGCGTTCTCCCGACATGACTTCTCGATCTCCAGCTGAGTCTGCAGGACGTTCACCTCCTCGATCACCATCTGAGACACTGCACACACACACACACACACACACACACACACACACACACACACACACACACACACACACACACACACACACACACACACACACACACACACACACACACACACACACATACACACACACATACATTTCAGAGTTACTCTACTGCTCTGTAGTAGGGATGGGTCAGAATATTTGATTATTCGATTATTCGTTCCTGAGGGTCAAAGTTGATTTTCAACATTTGGACCGTTAACATTTTTTCCCATTCAAATAAACAAGAATTAACGGACGGAACTAATGTTGGCTCTGTAGCACTATTAGTTTTTTTTATTATTATTATTATTAATCATGTACAGAAAAACAATATACACAATACACAAGCATAAATATTAATATATATGCATACAACACAAACACTGATCACTGTTAAAGTTTGTTTTTTTGTGTTCAAGATATTAAGTGATTTCTTGCCGATGATCCATGGCTGCCTTTGTGAATGTCGGCACACATCGAATAATCGATTATTCGTTCATACCACCCACTGATTATTCAACCATGAAAAATTTGAGTTATTCACATCCCTACTTTGTAGAGGGACACAGAACCACCTAGGGTGCCATCACTGGAATACTCAAGATGCACTTCACACACTGCACAACTCAAAGCCAGTGAATTGATCTAATGGTTTCATTACTTTATATGCTGGTACTTAGGGGGTTAGAAAATACTGCAGGTCTGTGAGGAAATGTAATGTTCTGTATTGATTGTGTGTAGAGCTAGGAATAAGAAACATAATGCGTTACTCTCCAATTGAGAGTTTCTCATAGAAAAACAATTGACATCATCAGCAAACACACCAGTCATTCTGCCCACACATCCTAATCATCCTTCACCTCCCAAATATAAAATTTCCCATAATAACACCCTATCCGTCAGACCACAGATCGAGTTAAGCCCTGTTGTGGTCAATGTAGCCATGGTAACCGCCTTGCTGCCCTTAGTGAACCAGACAAACAGCAGGGTAGCCAGTGCCCCAGTATTGGGCCATGGTTAATGCTTGCCTTAATGCCTTAATACAATTGGCTTGCCTTATTGTGTGTATGCCAATGTAACAGTGTTATGCTAAACTCAACGCTAACACCTATTGCGAAAGTTCTGAAGAGGGCCTAGGGTTAGGACCGGACTATGAAGCCCTTTCAGATTGTAACTGTGATTAAGAACCATACAAATTAAGTTGTTTTGAAGTCTGGTGACACATGATGACCAGGTATCCATGCTGGCTGATAGTAACACCTGGCTGCCACTTGGACTGGTTACTGCAGAAGTGTCATTGTTTCTATTTTGGTAATATAGACTAGAACACAAAATCAAACATGCACGCACGAAAACAGAGTATGCCAGTGCTGAGCTGCGCTGCATTCATAATGCATGGGTGGAGTAGCTTGTAATCTGAAGCTAGTGCAACCGATGCCACCAGCCCACTGTCAACATTAAAATATCCATACAAAAAAATAATCTTTCTTTCATGAATAGATAATACACAAAGTTTAATTAAAATCACTTGAATCAACTGGTTCTTGTTCATAACCATTCTAAATCAAGGCTTCCATAAAGGATAATGAATGAAAAACAGAGAGCGTGGGAACAACAGCCTGGTCGTGTTTAACCTGGGGTGCACAGCGGCTGTTTAACAGACTGATACTGCGGCCTAAGGATCTGCGCGTGGGGAGCCTTTAAGCAGCGTTTTCAAGGCTTGCTTAATAAGACACAAGACTGCTCCCTGAAGAGAGGCCACATCCACGCTCGATTTCACAATGCCAACCAGCGGAGGACCAGAATCTGCAGCCAAATGTGGGAAAAAGCTTTAAGTGTAGAGTGTTTAAGTTGTGAATTGTTAACCTAGTGACCTTCCTAACAAGGCATTCATCCTCAGCTCCACCATCAAATATTCACACAGGAAACATACACTCTAGGAGTGGACAGACCGACAGCTGAATGGGTGAGAGGATGAGAGGGGAGGAAATGAAAGGAGGAGATGAGGGGGGGAAGAGGAGAGGAGGGGTGGAGAGAAGAGGAGATTTGGGTTGAAGAGAAGTGTGTAGAGGAAAGCTGAGAGGACATCGGAGGAGGATGGGGGGGTGAGGAGAGTACGGAGAAGAGGGGGAAATAAGGAGGGGAGAAGAGAGAAAGGAGTAGAGCAGAATTGAGCGGAGAGAGAGAGGAGAGTTCTGAGAGGATCAGGAGTGGGGAGGAGAAAGGAAAAGAGATCAAACTAAGATGATGGTAAGATGAAGGGTGGCAAGAGAGACCAGAAAAGGAGAGCTCCGTGCTCAGCAAGCATAATTCATTTTTCATCCATGAGTGAATGTTTAATGGTTAGATGGAGGACTTTGTGGAGCGATTCAATGTTAAAATGTAGACCGGCGGTGCTCTTAGACGGCTCTTTGAGCCGCTGTTCACAGTCCTTTGCACTCCACATCTTCCGCCTGCCCAAACACACTACCGCCAGCACACAAGTCATAGGGTCAGCCTGCATGCACCAGGTGGACTCTGGGCCAGAGAGGCTTGTTAAATAACTAAAAGCCGCTGTAGGTACAACGTGGGTCCCTACGCCGTTATAGCTTGCATTATATGGTTCTGCGTCAGTGATTCGGAGCAAAGTCCAAAAAATCACCAAAAGTCACAAAGTGGACTTTCTTATGTGAAGATGATGTGTGGTACCAATATGAACATATATGCAAAGCTCATCAAGCTCATTCAATATGTAATCTTGTAGCATCTATATTGTGTTTATACCCAATGGTGTCAATGGGGATTGCAACTGTGGATGTCATTTCCTATATCGGGAACGTTACGAGGTAACTAATTGGCTTCGGTCTTTATATTTTAATTTTCTGGATTTACATTACTGTCTACACCAGCAGTTTCACCTGTCAAATAACCCCTCTAAGACCTAAACTTTAATAAAACACTGGTGCAGGCAGCTGTTCCATAGGGACAGAGAGGATGAGGAGTTGTTTTATTGGCCCAGTTGGGTAGCAGGGAGCTGCTCCCTGCACTGCAAGTATGCATAAATCAAACTCTTTCAAGGATATCTAAAGTCAGTAGGCTGACTTTAATTTGCGCACCAACACACACACACACGCACGCACACACATGCACGGATACTCTCTCTCTTCAGAATTAATCCAGATCTTTTGGGAGAATGAATAAAAATAACCATTGACAATGCATGTGGATTAGCCTGTGGCTATCATCAAGTGTTCAATCACTTACGCCGGCATCTGGTTCTGTTCTCATTAAACTGTCAAGAGTCAAACCGGTTGAAGCGCATGGCAGTCACTGGCTTGTAGCATGTATTGCTGGCGGATTTGACGTTCATTCATGGCTCTTTCTATGAGGGGTTTAGCTAAGAGAAACCCCTGGACTGTAGCTTCAAGCACGTATAAGCACATATAATAGGAGGGGAAGGCATGGCACTCAAACTAATAACCATCCGCTCAGCTGTAGGCTGAGGTTTAGTTTTATATCTGGACGCAGACTAGACTGACGAAATATGTGATACTGGATACGTGAAGGTCGGCCAAAAGTGTTTTGCTTTCAGATGAACGTTTAGATTGTTTCATATATTGACAGCAGCTATACAATACGGTAAACATGAGCGAGTGTGTGCGCACATTTCTGTGTGTGTGTGTGTGTGTGTGTGTAATAGCCCTAATTCTTGAAGCTAATATAACTAAGGCTTCTTCTGTAGCAAATCCCGAAGCGAAACAGGAGCTTGGGGAGGAATAAGAGTAACTAGCATGTAGGTTATCAAACTGTCACGATTCATGTAGCATCAGTGGAGAACCTAAACCCTGTATTAATATTATCATCTTACAATCATCTTAGTTTTTACCTTCTTTTTAGCATTGTTAATATTATCCATGACTGGGATGGTGGGTCAGTGGTGCGATGATGGCACTTTTATTGGATATAGTACATGGATATAAGTACAATGTATTTATGTAGCACCTTTCAAATACATTTGCAAAGTGCCTTACATTGACAAGCATAACTGACAGGGATAACAAAAGAAATGTCAGATGCAGATGAGTGTGTGAGCATGACTCTGTAGTTAGCTCTGTAGTTCACAACAGGCCTACAGAGATGGATGTGATGCAATGACAGCGCAAAGCAGGAGCTAAACTGAGCTAACCCATCATCGTCTCAGCACAGCATCCTAGCAGATACATAAGTAGGCCAGCCTGACTCAGCGTTTTCACGCCATGGCCTCATTTGTTCATTGACTAAGAAGTCGACCATTGTCGACCAAAAACATTCTAATATTTTGGGATCTAGTTCAGGGATTTAAGTAATTTTCTTGTGTATAATAGGCTAAATGGTTGTTTTTGCGTCAGTATAAAACCATTATTATCGACTTACATCCATGGTGCAAAGGTAGATTTAAAGCGAAGCTATAGCGTCAACATCGCTGTTCTCGTCTGTCACCCAGACGAACATTGTTTTCACAGCGAGTCACGTCATAGCATCAGTGCCTTATTTCCAAATTAATATTAACACAATAATGTGTACTTCCGCCTAGTCTTCACAATGACGGATATCAGATGATTCAGTCTTTTCAAATGCAAATTAGGTTTGCGTCTAAGTCAAATTTCACCCGTCTCATTCGCTGCCACAAAATGAAGTCCCTCAAATAATATGGAGGAGCAAGCCGGAAATGAATGCGCATGCTTGAAGTCCATGATTATTACCAGTGCATAATGAACCCGGTACCGGCTCCACCTCTCTGACTCTGCTGCTGAATAATTGACGGCTGGCGGAGACTTTAATAATTCAACAGAATAATATGACGTCCCCCAAGGCCCCGGGGGAAATGGAGTGACTGAATGAGAGAGGATGAATAGAAGAATGGGACGTAAGAGTGTGACGGCACAGAGGGATGATTGCTGCCGAGGAGGAATGGAACCAAAGGATGGCTGTTTTTTTTTGTTTTTTTTCTCGCTGACTCAAGCCCTCAAGGGGAGTGACTAGCGTTTCATCCTACTGGTCTGTAGTGTGTCACTTGAACCGCCATATTCCTTCTCTAACCACCACCGCAAGAACCGAGTGGGCCTGTCACTGTTAAAAAGCACCAGATACAGAGCACAGTTTTATTCACCCTCATCCTAATAGTCCAATGACTTTGGTTACATTTAAACCAAAACAGTTAGGATATCACATAAACTGAGGCAGATTAATTATGTATGAAGTCAGCAATACACTATCATAACTGCTGTTCATCCTTCAGCTTAACCTACAAAATGTCTTCAGTTCCTTTCATCCATAGAACCTTACGGTAAACTCAGATACATGCATAAGGAGCAGGTCTAGGGGGCCAGCAGGTACACTTCGGTCTGCAAACACTGTGGATCGAACCCATTTGGCTGGGAGTTGAACACCCGCAGCCATGAGACTATCCTGTATATCACAGCTTCACCTTGATCACCTTTTCAGGAAGCCGATCATGAAACCGATTAACTTTTTTAAAAACAGTTTTCTCTGAAGCACAACAGCAACTAAGTGTCAGGAGTGACTGCAGGAAGCTGGAATCTGGCATACAGGTTGGCTACCCCAGTTTAAACAACTGGCACTAGAGTTAAGATCATGACAGCACCTACGACGGATCCTCTCTGATCACACATACGCATGCACGCACATGCGTTAAACCCTACAGGCTCCTTAATGTCATATCTAAAATTCAGCTGTAAGTCCCTTCTGATAACAGTGTCTGCTAAATTACCAAATAGTTCCAAGTCTAAGAAAGACCCACCCAGTATAGGTACAGCGTTGTCTTACCTTGTAGGATAGTCATCGCAGCACTCAGTCTACTGTCCCGTGTGTCCCGATCAATAGTTAATAGTGCAGGTCAAATCATCTAACACTTCCTCACCCACCCCTGGTTGCTAGGTGGAAAGAGACTCACACGTGCCAAAACACAAATGGGAGGCTATGGTTGGCTCTGTGCCATGGAGTGGGCTGGGGGGGCGGGGGCGGGGGGGGGGGGGGGGTCGTCATGGAAACTGAGAAGCTCCTTCTAAATGTAACCATTCAGAGGGCCACTCGCTGGCGATGTCACAAACAGAGAGGTGTGGGAACAGGTGCAAGGGTGGAGAGAGGTGTGTGTGTGTGTGTGTGTGTGTGTGTGTGTGTGTGTGTGTGTGTGTGTGTGTGTGTGTGTGTGTGTGTGTGTGTGTGTGTGTGTGTGTGTGTGGTCGGTGCTCTGAAGAAATATTGAAGGTACACCAACATTGTAACACCAACAATCACAAGTCTCTCTCATTATAAATTGTTTTGGCATCTATATGCTGCTTTTATCCAGAGTGACAGTGTATTCAGATGCAGATCATAAAGGAGCAGGGAGGTGCTAAGGGTATCTTGCTCAAGGACGCCTATATTGGGATCGAACCCAGAACATTTTTGTTCAGAGTCTAACACCGTAACCATTAGACTTAGACCCACCACTAACTCGCATCATCATTGTGGTCCTTAAAGTCTGAATGTTCATTTCATGAACTTTGCAGATTTCATTGGTCCAATAGTCGCATTGTATGAATGTTATTTGTGACTACATCAGAGCGATGGGGGTCGAATGAAATGGCTTGCATGGAGGAAGTTGCCTTTGCGTCCCAAGAAAAGGAGAAACTCACCTCTCTTTATGTGTTTGAGCTGTCTCTCCGCCTCATCTCTCTCCTCCACCAGTCTGCTGCACTGCTGGCACACAACATCACACAGGTTAGCCTCGCACTAGCACACTTACCCACGCAGGTCGCTGCGGCATGCAGAGTTCAGAGACAGGTGCATGTTGAATGCATTTGACTAGACAACTGCGGTTAGCAGTTTGCTAAATTATTCAGATTCAGATTCGGTCTGTCGTAACAGAAAATCTTCTTTGACATGGCTCAACATACAAACAGGACAATGTACTGATGAGCAGTCATACAACACAGATTTCTGCAGGCACACACAGTGTGCATAGATCTTAAAACAAGTATACTGATTTACAAGATAAAAGCTGTGGAGCTTTGTTTTTAATACATCTTAATTTGAACTTAATTACAATTAAATAAAAACTTTTTAGTCTTTTAGTCCTATGAAAAAACTAAAAGTGCATTGCCAAAAGGTGTTCCATCACTGATCAAATTAAAACATACATAGAGGGCATACTGTGAACATACTGTAAATGACTGAGTTAAACACGTGTAGCTGTTTCGATGGGTGTTTTACATTTACATAGAATTTACATGTATTACTTATTCACCATTCATTGTTTTCATACTTTATCTTCCCATAGTCTTGCCTAATACAACACTAATTGTAAACGTATTCTAATTATACATATTCTCTTTCTAAAAGTGTTTTTTTTCAAGGGGTCTTTCATCAAAGCTTTAGTCACACACCTGCTTCACCCCCAACCCCAAAACGGTCACATTCGATCAATATCTGACAGGAGTGAGTGAGTGTGTGTGTGTGTGTGTGTGTGTGTGTGTGTGTGTGTGTGTGTGTGTGTGTGTGTGTGTGTGTGTGTGTGTGTGTGTGTGTGTGTGTGTGTGTGTGTGTGTGTGTTCAGATTGACTCGTCACCTCCCCAGCTGAGGTCTACGGTCAGAGCCCTGCTGGATGGGTTTAAATCCCGCTGGGGCCTTGTCTGCACTGTGTGCAGCGCGCTTGGTTCTACGCAAAATAACTGAATATGTAATTAGCTATTGTAATCTAGAGGGGATTCTGTACCACGTTTAAAACCATCAAAAGGGTCAATAATGGGAGGATGAGGTTCTATTTTTTTCCACCCCTGCCTCGACTGCATTATTCCTTTGATTTATTTTTACTGAATGAAGACAGGAGAATCTCGCATCAAACAACATTGAAGTAAACCCTTGCCTTCACCATCATCCATTGTCCAACACAAACCCCATTTTGGAAATGAGAAATAAATAACTTGTAAATCGGAACCTAATTATTATGTCCGATGTAATCTCAGTTTCGTTTGAAACGGCGAGGGTAGCAACACATTTTGGGAGGGGTCCATCCATCTCTCCATATTCACACCGGCTGGCAAAAAGAGGTTTAATTTGAATCTAGGCCTAAATTATCCTCCAGTAAGCCTAGCTAACACTGATGTAGACGATCAATCGGCACATGTTAAATTACATTTGTGACAATTACAGCAGAGGGAGCTAAATGCTATCTCTGGGTATCTCGGCGCTCACCTCGGTCTCCATCTGGGGGTCTCCGTTCTGCTCGCAGTTCTCCATCTGTCTACCGGCGGTATATTTTAGCTTACTCTACTAAAAAAGATCACCCCAAGATGCAGGTCTGAGCGCAAGAAACAGTAGTATTATCCAAGTGGCATGTTTCGGTGTTAAGCTTAAATCGTGGTTACATATTTAACACATGGGCTAGTGATGTAGCAGCTGCCCACCGGCGGAGATAATACAGGGTCCTCCTCCTCCTTCAGTGCACAGCATCATCATCTGGCTCCCCTAAGTACCCGCCCCTCTCCTCTCGGCCCAATTCAGCTTTTATTGCGCATCTCTGAGACCAGCCGGAGAGCCGGGCCGCCTGGAGAGCAGCCAGCAGGTTTAGTGTAACACAAAAAAAAAAAAAACACAGTTGGAGCCAGGCCCGAAAATGCAGGCTAATTAGGCCTTCATTGAATTTTACAAATCTAAATTGTCAAAACGTTCGTTACGATTGTGAGATGATACCTGATTAAGAATGAATTAGTATTCGCCTACAACACCAAAAGATAAATTATTTTAATAAATAAAATAACGCTATTTACCTTATGTATGCACATTTGTATCATTGATACACCAGATAAAAAGCTGTAAAGCAAGAACAAACCTTACCTTCATGTGCCTTGATCGCCATCTAGTGGTCCGTAAATATTTCAGGCTGTACTTGAAGCATTCCAGTGTAAATGAAACAGCCACATATAAAGACGCATAATGGCTACCTTTAGAATCACAAAAATCCATTGTTGAGTAAATGCAGTTTAAAAAAAAACAAAGACACATTTGTTCACTGTCTCAGTGTCCATAGACAAAGTATTCTTGTGAGCAGGATAAAAGCAAAGACACTCTTGACAAGTTGATCTGGAGCTGTCAGAGATACAACGTAGAACAGAGTCTGTTCATGCTCTGAAACACTCTCCACAATGTCAAAATATGCTATATTGAAGATCAAAGATTATTTCATTAACAAAATTTATTGACCGTGTTTTTCTTACACTTGGACAGAAGTGCCCTACATTTAGATGTTCCAATTATTCAGGGTGAAATTATTTTTGAAAAACAAAAAAAATGTAAGTAAAACCAAGATTTGGTTATTATTGGTGGTGCAGGTTTGTTTTAGGGTTCAGAATTTCAGCTGGTTGAGAGAATACGTGCCAAAACCACATCAAAAGCATCCAAAAAAAACAAAATCTAAGAGTCAGCAAGTGCCAGCGCCTTATGCTTTCAGACTGACAGAAAGCCCAATAAGAGAAACCCAACAATCAAAAAACAAAAAACAATCAAGATGCAAAACAGAAAAAAAAAATGGTGTCACTGGTTATGTGGAGGCTGACAGCTCTGTTCATCCAATCAAGCTTCTCACAGACTCCCATTCTCTCAGACCGGAAGTGAGCAGGACCTGCTCTCAGCGCAGTGCTGCAACAATATAAACATTTGTACAATCTTCACAAAAGACCATCACATTAAAAGCGTTGAATCTGATGTCGCCTAAGAGTTCAAATTCACAAATTAAACCTCTCTGAAAAGGCCCCACTCTTCCCCTTGCTCTCCTTTAGTAGAATCGCTTGTTTCTTTCTTGTCTCTTCTGGAAAACTACAGCTCCCACCACAGCACAGACTACAATGCCCAGCAGGGAGCACAGAAGAAGCAGGAACACCTTCCAGCCTGTGAGAGCCGTGCCTCTGAAGTTTCCGGTGGGATCGTCAATGTTGTCTATGAACGAGAGAGAGACTCATTGATGGTTAAATGGTCCTTTACGGTAAACAAGAAATTGTCTTGAGGCGTTCAGCAGATTCTATGATAGGACAATAAAACAATAACATGACATTTAAAAGGCCCTTTGAAAATAGAGTCTCATTAATGAAGCATTTTAGATTAAATCAAATTGGCATTGGATGGAATAAGGCTCAGATCAATTGCCAAAAAGGAACACGTTAACGTCCAAATTTGCACACAAAATAGTAGGTGTAAAAGAGTATCTCTACACTGACAGTATAACACAGAAACAGCACCATCTCTGGTGAGTCACAGGTAATTGCAATGGGATTGGGGTTAGAAACAGGGACAGGAAAATAACATAAGATGTCGCAGGTGACAAGTGATCACCTCGCAATAAGTTCTTTGAATCAATCAGCTGGACATTTTATTGTAATATTTTGTTATATTTTGTTTGTTGAAATAGAATGGCGGGTAGCATTTGCCTGGCTATTGGCAGACCAAGCTCAATCGTAGATTGCACGTTGGTATGGGGAAGCTGCTGTCATTTTCTTCAGCACAAGAGGCGTGATAAACGGGCGGCGTTAAATTGACTCTGTACACAATTGGCTGCTTGCAGTCACTTCCCTGTCGTTATTCTGTTAAACCAGCCAATATCGCTAGAAAGAAATGTATTGCTCTTCTCCAGACCCTTCTGCAGGGCGAACTCAAATCGCCGGCAGAATGGGCTGGGCTACCCAGTCTAGGGTAGCATAGGACCTAAGGTCGGAATCTAACCTGTAGCGGCTGCGTACCGCCAACGTGGCTGGAGCAGTGGTGAGTTAGATCACCAGGCACTCGAGAGGTCGTGAATGGAAAGGAGGATGGACAGTAGGGATGGTTTCCTACCTTTGGGGGACTTGAGCAGGTTGACGCTGGGCTGGATCTTGGTCCAGTCCTGGCTCTCCTCCTCGGCTGTGTGCTCCACCATCAGCTGGTACATCTTCATGGAGATGATGTCGTGGTTGTCTGAAAACACCAAGAAAGAGACTGGATTTGAGGTGCATTGTGGGAAATGTAGGAAAACAACTATGAAGGAAAACAACTGTCAAGGATATTAAATAAATAATAAGCAGTTAAAAATGGACATAAGCATGAATGATAAAATATTAAAGAATGTTTGAGGTATGGCAAGGTATAGCAACTTCCCCTCATTCACAGCTCGTTATTTCCCCTCAGAGATGAATAAAGTACCTAATCATTAATCCATCCATCGGTCCATCCCTCACTCTGTTACTCTGAACCTACCAGACAGGTCTCCCGTGGCTGCTGACGCTCCGAAGAAATAGCCGGTGGGCAGACTGACTCCTCCGATGTCGATGCACTCCTTCCACTCGTTCCTATCCTCCACATCCACCATGACCTGCCCCGCAGAACACCGCTCAGGTCAGTCAGTCTTTACAGACTCTCCTTTTGAATACTCAAATTAGATTTATAAAAACACATCATACATGGGTAATACATTTCATTATATGTGTTTTTTATTGCTTCAATGAGACTTAATAAATATAACAAGTAAATGGCATTTGATGGATGAGGTTACCCAAAGTTTCTTTCAATAACCTTATTCGCCATCAGGGAGTCGAACCACTAACACTGGCAGTGTTTATGCCATTCTCTACCTATCTACTCTATTCTCTAGTTGAGTAAAGAAGGACCGGCACTGCATCTGTAACTGAGACCCGCACTCAAAATGCACTTTGTTGATTTGTGCTCTAGTAATGAATTGAGAACAGCAGAAAACCAGCCGTCAGACTATTATGCACTTCCACCAATTATTGAAAATAATTATATTAACCTTTCTGATTCCTATTGCGAATGTTCACTCTGGTGTAGCCTTGGAACCAGACAAATCTGTGAGCTCATTCTTAATTTTCTCTCATTGTTTATCAAATATGTGGCCAACAACCAAGATGGCTGCAGCTGATGTGGAAGGGTCTGTTGAATACGCTATCGCAACAGTACTTAACAACTGGACGGTAAATTTTCTATCAAGAGAAGAACAAACAACTACCCACATCTTTGGTTGATAAGAAAGATGTGATTGCTGTTCCATCATGATTTTCGTTCGCTAAGAGCGACGGCACATGCTTCTCGGCGCGCTAAGGTTGTGCAGCACTTGTTATTGGGAGTGTGTACGGACTGCAGTTTCTGTTCTGATTGTTCATAGCTTCAGTTGTAAGTGGTTTTGAATAAGTAAATGTCTGATCCATGTAAATGGCTGTGTTTGTTTAGGAGGTGCTCGATCAGAGTGATGAGGACCACTCACAGTGAGCCTGCCCTTGGAGTAGCGGATGGCCAGATAGGTTTCGTGGTCTTTGTTCCTGATCTCGGCAGCGCAGCCTCCCAGCTCCGCGGAGCGGCCATCTTTGCCGTGGTCGTAGCCCACACTACCGTTACTCACCATGGCCGAGATGTAGGGGAAGGTCCGCTGGTATCCCCCAGAGGACAGACAGAAAACAACAAAGCAAGTCTGAGTGCATAGGTTTTACAGCTTGGTAGAGAATAAGGTACAGGAAGAGGAATGCATCACACAAAAATTCTTATAGGATAAAGAGTTATATCCAAGTTGTAATCTAAAATCTTAAATTTAACTTTAAAAATGGTGGAAAATGTGGTCCACCACACACCAGATTAGCATATGCAATTAGCCACTTCAGGGATGCAATAATATCCAAATGTAAAATAGCTTTAACTTTACATGGCTACGCCTGAATAATTGGGGCAAATCATAAGCAACTCCCTTAAAAAGTAGCTTATCAGAGTCCACATGAAAACACCCCAACTGAAGATGACAAGAGGTCCTAATACAGATTGAGAGACAACTCACATCCGTCGAGTCATCGTTAGAATAAGTGTCTATAAACACGGCCAGCCCGTGGAACACTGCATTGTGGGAAAAGATGGGGCCTGCAAAGAGAATGTCAGGGGTCAGAGGTCAGGCCAACCCCCCTTTACACTTACATCCATCCCATGGAGGTCATTGCGGAAGGTATCCAAAAAAATAGCCAGGCCAACAAAATGGTCCTGGTTCCCAAACACAGGGCCTAGGATGAAGGCAGAGATGGAGTGAGAGTGAGTGAGTGAGCAGAGACTTTTGGAGCAGAGCTGCTAAGATGTTGAGCCTGAATTATACTTCTGTGATGAATAGTACAATCTGTTTCTCTACTACTGCGTTAAAGACAACCCGAGAAAAAAAGGAACAAATTAAGAGACCCAGTGTACCGCGGGCAGCTATTAGACGCAGAAGTATAGTTGAGACTTTACAATCAAGTGGAGCAGAGGATGATGTTTCAGGCCGAACACCCATCCACAATGAGCACACAAAATAACATGATGAATTAAAACAAAAAAGACATGGTAGTTGTCAAGCTGCGACAATGAGAGTGGTGAAAATGTACTTCCAACCATTTCTTCTTCTGGGTGAAAACCTCACATATGGTCGCATATCTACACAAACAAAGTCACTTCCATGCAAAGAGACTGGCATTGATTTCAGATAAATGTAATTGAGAAGCGGGTAGGGGTGTCCTAATAATTCTACCTGGGTGCAGTCTCTCCTTAGTATACCAGATGGCGATACCATCACCATGGAGATTCTTCTTCCCCGACCCATGAATCTTGTACTGCACATGCATCTCCCAGTCCTTCAGATGAACCGGCTAGAAACGGGAGGAGAAACCTGTTTTTATCAACACAAAACCCCCAAAAGCATAGAAACAGACAGTACACACTACCGGCATACACTGAATTAATTTATATATATAGACCTAGACTATATAAATCTGATTATAATGACACACAATGTTAAGCATACTACTACAATTGACATTGCTTTAAACTCTTCTGTGGCGTTTTATGTTGTTTACTGTATGTTTTGTATGCTTACGCTTTCTTGGCCAGGTCTCAATTGTAAAAAGAGATGTTTCATCTCAATGAGACACAACAAGTGAAATAGCTGTAAAGTGTATACGCTGCTGGTTGTTTCATATTTCTCTCACCACTGTGTTCCAGATGGAGCCCTGCTTGCTCCGGTCATCAGGAGTCAGCCGCACATACGAACTCGTCACTAAAGTGCTGCCCCAGAAATCCCATTGGCTGGACGACGAGCTGCCGACACCTAGAAGACAAACAGAGACGTTTCAGACATCCTGCTCCCATCTAGGCCTCACCATGGCAGTCCCCGCTCAGGTTATATGACACCTGAATTTGCATAGGAAGTGCACAAGGAAATACGATCTACTCTGTGTACTTTATACAATCATCCTAGACTGGGAATGAGGGCGTCACAGCAGAAAGTACAGGACCGTAACGAGGATCAAAAAACGAAACTAAATAAGAATGAACGTCCACAATGCAGTAAGTTAGACATTATTATTTGGCAACGTTATTGAAACTAGACATCACTGATCTCAGAGCGGCCAACTCACGGTTTCACCGTGTGACACACGCGTTTGCCTGTTTACACACGCCACACATCCAATTTCTCACGTCAAAAAAAAAAAAAGCCGAGACGCGTTCGTTCCTTTCCAAACTCCCCGACGGTAGAGTGAGACAGCAGGATAAACTCTAGCACCCCGCCCCCCCCCCCCCCCCCCCCGGTCAACAATTACACCCGCGGACCCTGCTATAAGGAAGGCCTATGCATTACAAGATTCTACAGAATCTCACTCCGGCCATAACCCAAAAGTTGGCAGCCCTGGATCTTTATATACGTATAAGTGTATTACATTTCCAAGAGACTTAAAGTGTTTAATAAGTGACTTGATAACCTTACTTTTCACTGTAACTAGAAGAAATATACCACGATTAAGACATGATCACAAGCTTCAAAGCGCAATTCATCCTCCATCTTACCGTGGTAAGGTTTCGTGAGGGAATGTTCTCTCTTCAGGTGTTCTTGATTCCCGTCTGTTATATCACCGTGCACAAACGACGTGCGAAGTATCAAACATAGCATTGCAGTCCTTAGAAATGTCGAGAAGTTTGCCATGTTGTGGGAATAATGTCGCGAACAGACTGACTTGACTCTTTTCCTGCTTTCTTCCGCCATGATGTCGGTGCTCCCTTTATTATCTTCCGTAGAGGACCGCAGCTCAGTGTGCACATCAACTGAATTATATATATATATATATATATATATATATATATATATATATATATATATATATATATATATATATATATATATATATATATATCTGTTTAAGTAAAATATAAACTATTTTATGTAATGTATTTTGTATTATGTAATATTATATGATTTATATAATAAAATAAATGTGCATCGTTGTTCAAATCAGGGAATAAAAATTATGCAACAAACAGAAGTAAAACAAGTAAAATATATCAAAATATGAATATACAACAACACATAAGTTAATAAATCTATAATTGAAGAAATAAATAAAGCAACTGAATTCAACTGAAACTGAAATGATTAATCATTCTTATTTTTTTTATTTAATGTTAATTTTCTTTTATATCAGATACCATACTTTACCTGCTGTTGCACAAAGAATTGCCCCTCGGGGATAATAAAGACTCCTTGAACTTGAACTTGATACTCGAACGCAGAATCATAGTACTTATTGGTGCTATCGGTACCGATAATCTCTTGATGTTTCCACACGAAATGATTTCTTACATGTACATAGCGTAACAACTCGTCCACCAATAAAAGACAAGCACATCACAATTTAAGCCTACAGTCTTTTCCACATATCCACTAGGTGGCAATAGAATGCTAAGAATAACACAAAACGAATGGAACTAAGGGATTTAGGGATAAATATAAATATTCCAAATATTAGGGATATAATATTATAATGTTACATGTTATTATATTCCAAATATTCTTAACATCAGGAATACATCAATATATTATATAAATGTTGGCGATAATTATTATTCAAATCTAACAATAACATGTCAGTCAGACAGTGGTCACACAACGTACACACACACACACACACACACACACACACACACACACACACACACACACACACACACACACACACACACACACACACACACACACACATTTGGATTTTCGTGACCATCAAGATGCAGCATAATTAAACTGCATTATGTGGGTATGTATTTTGTTGCAACACTCTATTGTTTTCATTTATGTTATTATGTTATTTATTCGCTCTGCCTGTCCTGCTTATCGGAAAAAATATAAGGACTTTCTCTAATGTTCATTCAATGAGAGAGAGAGAGAGACACAAAACCCTACTCTCACTTATTTAAGTGAGAGGAGAAGGAGGAAGGGTGGGGACGCATTGCTGTAAACCAATTGTAATTTACTGCTAATGTACAATACAACTTCCATATACTTAATGCAAGTATATATTTGACATGTGGTTGACATGATCTACACACCGCTCTGTTTGGTAAATAAATGTATTTTCAGGACACACTCATGAATATTCATTTATTCACCTGCACTAAAGCATACCTGTATATACAAATGCAGAACACACAGACACACAAACAAAAACACACACACTCTCCAGCAACAATAAATCTTCAAAATTAAAAACCTGCAGTGTGTGTGTGTGTGTGAGCATGTGTGTGCACTAATACTTACTTCAGAAGTGGATTGGCAAGTGAAAAATATCATGAATTGATCATTACATAATTCTGGAATCTTCGATGGAGTACTTACTTGAGTAGCACTGTATTTGTTCTGTAAACAATTTGCGTTATGGGATAGCAACATGTTTACAGTCTGCCACCATTGCCCACAGATGAGGAACTGGCAGAGGTCTGTTTGAAAACATTAGGGGTGTCCCCTGAAGACAAGTCAATGAGATTAGGAGAATTTGGTTCTGGCTGACTACTGGGTTATTGTGTAGTTTATGTGCGAGGAGGAGAGTTTCAAGGCCAAAGCTACTTCCCACCTGTCCTTGGCTCATTTCCAAAAACTTTTCCTTATCCCTTGAGCCTTCAATCTTCACCCCCTCGCACCAGCAATAGCGCGTTGAAGGAGCAAAGTGGAATTGGGACTGATTGGGACAGCTGGAGGACTGATTAGAGGTGGATAGATTTCTCAGAGGTATTTGATAGTTTCAACAAAAATATCATGATACATATCCTCTGTAACTACAAGATGAGATTGTCAAGGTCATGGATGGTCCAACTAAGGAGTTCCTAACAATGCCAGGAATCCTTCAGGGAGACAACCTAGCATCATTCCTCTTTGGTATGGGGTGGACCCCATCCTTAGGCAAAGTCTTGTACGCAAGGATCATCATCAAGCAGAATCGATCAAGACTTTAGCAAAGCCTGCATCTCACCTTTCTCGACTATGCGGATATCTCGCCCCTGAAGCTGATCCCCTGTGTGATGTGCACGACATGTCAACATCAGACAGGTCGGTCAGTTTTTGTAATGCAAAGAAGACTGAGTATATGACCATCAATGAGTATGAAAGCCCCATGCCAATACATTGCAACAAAGGCCCACGACTCAAAGAGGTCAGTTATTTCAGTAACCTTGGGTTCTATGTTGCTGACAGTAATAAGGTCTTCCTGACAGAACAAACGTGGACGACCTGTAGCAATCTTTACAACACCTGGCAATCAAATATCTCAGTCACAAAAGCTGGTCTTCTTCAGAGCCTAATGTAGAGAGCATTCTTCTCTATGGAGCCGAAACCTTGACCTTGATGACAGAGCTTCAGGATCACCTTGACGATATGAAACAACAGGCTTCTCATGAGTCGCAGAACCTCCCATGGCATGTGCACAAGACCAAAGAACAGATTTACGGCGACATAACACCTATCCCTGCTGTTGTTGCCCGACATAGAGTAGGGTTAGTAGGAGGCTGTAGGAGGATGTAGGATATTTGGCTGTAGGAGGATGATGAAGGGAAAGATGAGCTGCTAAGACTGTTGATAACCTGACAAACACAAACCCTTACTGTGTGTTCACACCAAAAGCGACGGGGCAACACGACTCCACAAAGTCAACGTAGAGACGCGAATCATGCGACATTTGTCGCTAGAAAAACCTGCAGCAAGACTTTACTTGTGGTGCGGCATGAATGCCCTGTCACGGGTGAGTGCATTCACAAGGATTTGCAGCACAACACTTTTGCTCGAGTTGAAGTAATTGATGACATTGATGACAGCCAATCAGCGTTCACTCCCTGAGTGACATAACGTAACAGCCAATCAGCGTTCAACCGGCCGGGCCAACCGTTCCCTGTACTCCGCAGTGAACCGCAGCATGGAGGAGAAAGTGATTGTTGCCGTTTGCGACTCCCGGAGCTCTAGATATAATATTATATGATATTATATAATATAATATAGAAATATCTATATAATATAATATATAATATCACGGCCAAAAGCCGTGTGTGCCTCCGGATGATATTATGAACCCATAAACAACGGGCATTCCGACGTCGCTCCCTCTTCCACAACAGGTAAAGACATGCAATGGTGGTCATCCCGGCCATGGTTGAGAATGAATTGGCATGAAGCTCCGTTGGTGGGCAAAAGATGTGGCACGACAAAGTTCGCCTGATAAAACTTGCACAGCGACGGATTATGATTTATCGCACTGCAAAACTTGGGCGACAACGCGACCAGGCGACAAATGTGTCTTTTGGTGTGAACGCACAGTAAGACATACTGTTGCTAATCCTTTTTCTTGCATGTGGCCTTATGGCAGCGTGATATGTAAATGTCTGATGAGGTGGTTGGAGAATTGTTAGGATACACTTAGGTATCCTAGGTCTTAAAGCCGGTTCGGCTGCCGATTAAGTTTGATGTCAAGCTTCTGACAATTGGAACAGCGGGTTCAAAGGATATCGAAGATTATATCTGATAGCAGGAAGCGCAAAGCACATCGTGATAGACATCATTTTGGAATACAGCCTTTGCGTCTGTTGCCATAACAGGACAACCAGCAGATTACAGGTGAATTAAACACTGGATCCCTGCGGCAGCAAGAAGAGGCAAGAGCGATGGATATGAGAGAGATATTCATAGAGCGATATCAATAGCGACAGGCATGCAAAGATAAACTAATCTTGCAGGGTGCAGTGGTACAAATTTGTTTTCGCAAATTAATCTACTTTTAACAAAAGTCAGACACAATTGTTCCCATTCAAAATGGAGTTGTTGCAGTTGACAACGTGAATTCCATGCTAGTCTTTTATTAATGATTGTACAGTAAGGCTATGGAAACTCATGTTAGAGGGACCCTGTTTTCCAACCATTTCAAAGGCTACCCTATAGTGACATCACAATGGGAGTATCCACCCATGGCTACACCGGCCTACCAGCTGGGACAGTCCATTGAGTAAGTTGGCAGGTTGATCTATCCGTCATACATCTGGCTGGAACCTCCAATGTGTGATGTCACCCGAGGGCAGATTTTGAAAGGGCTTGTAATGACTAATCAACATCAGACTGGGTGGCAACATAGAAGCCCTTTAAAGATTGAGTGTCTCTTAGAGGACATGATCAAATGACCTACAAAATCCACGAGTGTAAACCCCCAGAGGAGCTGGTCAAATAAGAGCCATACCCTGCCCACAACTCAAGGACACTTAGTGCTGAAGTGCCCATAAGCCACACACACACGCACACGCATGCACTTGCCCACACACCGATACACAAACACACACACACACACACACACACACCCACACACACACACACACAATGTTGCACATTGCGTAATCAATGTGCACAGGTTAATACAGCGATCTTCACACACCCCCAGATGGCAACAACACCAGGTATCATTATCAAACCTTTACAATGAACCGGATTCCTAACAACACCACCACCACCACCACCACCACCACACTGCATCCCTTATCTGGAGGAGCCAAAAGAAAAGTCACCAGTGCAACAGTGCCCCAGAATATCAATCAGAACACTACTGTCTGTGTCCAATTCCCACCACCACCACCGTCACCCTCTCCCCTTCTCTGTTGTGTGTTTAATGTCCAGTTACAGGTAATTTCTGTGTGCAGCCACAGCTCTCAATTAATTTATTTTACTCAAACCGCACATTTGCCAACACCCCGTAATTGCCCTGGTTAAAGAGGGAATGCATGAATAATAAATGGAGGGAAGGGCAGAGGGAAAGGAACTCTTGACTCCCCTTTTCTTCCTGACATTTAAGCTCTTTTCACTGCAGAGACCAAGCAGGAGAATTAGACACAACAGACCCTGACTTATGTATGAAATATATATGTATGAGTCGCCTTCTCTTCTTCTCTCTCTCTCTATGCCCCTCTCTCTCTGTATTCTCGATCTCTCCAACTCTCTGCATTCTCGATCTCTCTTTAACTCTCGGTCTCTCTCACTATTCTCACTAACTGACACTCTTTCTGTCTTTGTATTGCTGACTCTCTCTCTCTCTATTATCTCTCTCTCTCTCTCTCTCTGCATTATTGAAATAGGAAACATACATGTAGTGAATAATTAGATACTATCCAATAAATATTATGCAGTGCAAAAAGTCAACTGTATAAAATTACAGAAAAGTGTGGGAATTTTCAAGTTGCACCTCCCAGAAGGTCCTCAATTCATGCTCTGTCAGGTCGTGACCACAGTCTTACCATGAGTCTGTACAGATATCCTTGTAATGACCTGAAGATCTACAGCAGAAGGTTATGTCACATCCACCACATGCGTCACAGAGATAGAGAGGGAGTGATAGATAAAGGAGGAGAGGAGAGAGGATTTATAAGTGGTCTTTCTAGTCTGTGAGCTGCGTGGAAGAGTCGGCTCATCAGTCAGAATGATGCGCTTTTATTTAGCTTTAGTTGCCACATAGCAACAGAGGAATAATTGACATCACAGTGCACCGCCGCATATACATTTATGGTACCTGGGGTTATTTTGACAAGACAAATTACTTTGGGTGAGAAAAATATATAAAAGAGCGCCCTGTGCATCAGGTAGCAGGTAGACAGTATTAGATTTGATTACACTAGAACTCATTTTGTTCTGTTACTTTACATTCTGCATTTACATTTAATTGTAGTCATTATTTGTACATACTTTGTGGTTCTTCTTATCCTGTGGAACAACAGATCCTGTGCAGACCAAATTTCCACCCTTAGGATCATTATCGAGCAGTCCATCGAATGGAACTCTTCTGTCTATGTAAACTGTCTATGTAAAAGCCTTTGACAGTGTGGATAGGGAAATGCTGTGGAAAGTGATGGCTCATTATGGGATCCCAGCAATGATCATCAACATCATAAGGAGCACCTACCAAGGGACAAGATGTCAAGTCCTTCAAGGATGTACGTATATCAGGCATTTGAGGTCCTGACTGGTGTGCGGCAAGGGTGCCTGCTTTCACCCTGATGAAGGAAACAACCAACAATAGACAAACTGGCATACAGTGGAGCTTGACTGAGCAGCTAGAAGATCTAGATTTGGCTGATGATCTGGCACTACTGGCTCACACACATCAACAGATGCAGGAAAAATCTGGAAAACTGGAGGAACCTGCTGCTCTGCTCGGACTCAAAATAAACTCATTAAAAACTAAAGTAATGCGTATCGAATCGTATTGCGCATCATTTCAGTAGAAGGTGGCACGGAGGACAATGTCCAAGCCATGATTGGAAAGGCAAGGACAACATTCAACATGGTAAACAATATCTGGAAGGCAAAAAACCTGACAGTCAAGACCAAACTGAAATCTTCAACTCAAACGTAAAGACCACTCTATGGCTCATAATCCTGGAGAATTACCACCACCGTACTCAATAAGCTGCTGACCTTCATCAACCGGTACCTCAGACACCTCCTGGGAATATACCAGCCCAACACCATCTCTAATGCCAACCTGTGGGAGCTCACCAAACAAGACCCAATAGAAATGCAAATCCGGAAGAGGAAATGGAAGTGGATAGGTCATACACTCAGAAGAAAGAAAGAAATCACTAAACAGGCGCTGACGTGGAACCCACAGGGCAGGAGGAAGAGAGACCGAGAACCACCTGGAGAAGAACCACAGAACAGGAGATGAAGAAACAAGGGCTGTCGTGGCAACATCTGGAGCGGAGAGGATGGAAGAGCCTCATCGATGGCCTATGTTCCTATGGGAATTTAAAGGTCTAAATAAAAAATATTAACAACAATTATTTGTACATACTTTGTCGTTCTTCTTATATCCTAATGGGATTTTATTTGATCTCTTTTCAATTGTTGCTATACCTTCCTGTATTTCTTCTGAGACACCCAAATGTATTTTCAGGTATAAATTAAATACATCTCATCCCTTCACACATCAGAAACCTTTGCATGAGTCCTATCAGAAACCTATTCTGCATGAGTACTGAATGGTAGTATCAGCGCTGTTTGTTTATACATATCATATCTATATTGTATCAATACAGTATACAGTGGCAGCATTGGAAATGGCAGCACGGTAGCAATCAGTGTAGCTGTTCACAGTTCACACCCACTGATCTGGGTAACGGCTCTACCTCAGCCAGATGCATGCCGGAGAGGCATGTTATTAGCAGACCTAGTGTAAATTACATCGCACATAGAGATCCTTCGCAACAGCCCGGGGGCTGCGACGCAGCTAGAGACAAGCAGCTACAACCATTTGGCAGTTCTCCCAGTTGTAGATCAGATCATTTCTAAGTGAGGTGGTGCTGAGCACTTTGCGATTCTGGTCTGTTGGCTGGGTGACAGGTGTCCAATCCCCTCCATAACACGGTACAGACTGGACCAGCAGACTGGAAGGCTTCAGACGAATCGCATCTCTGGCAGCAGCACTGTCATACTTTATCCATCAAGCTACAAAGGCAATTCAATGGTGCACTTAATCTGGCACCACTGCATGTGTGTACCAGTTTGTGTTTGAGTGTGTGCACGTGCCTTGGCTTGGCTGACCAAACCAGACACACCACCTGTGGTGCAGGCACCATATTAGGATATTCATTGAACATGCAGCAATCTTTAAAAATGTTAGTGTGTGTGCGTGTATGAATGTGTGTGTGTGTGTGTGTGTGTGTGTGTGTGTGTGTGTGTGTGTGTGTGTGTGTGTGTGAACTAGAAAAACAGGTAAATAATCAGCATAATGTTCTATATCTAAAACAAAAAATAGAAAAGGAGAATAAAGAAAGGGCTCTTTCCTCTCCGTTCTCCACATTCTGATTAAATGAATCAACTGCAAATTATGGATTTGACGGCTTATGTATATTCATGTTTTATGGGCTCTGTGAAAGTACTTTCTGGATTAATTATTTATGACTTTGGTTCCTTTTATCATGTAAAGTTGATATGAAATGTGGCTTCATCACATAAACATATAAACCCATCAGGGAATGCTGTTGGCCAGTTTGTGGAATTATGATGAGAGAATGGTATGTTACAATGGGTAATTCAATTGTTCCTACTAATGCGGTCATTAATCACTGTCAGCTAATTTAAACTGAATTATTTATACATGGAATCCATGAAATTGACCAATACATGCTATATTAATATATACAATTTAATAGTTTAGGTAGGGGTTATACATTTTGTTCCGGAATGTCTACAGATAGTCTGTTGACACCAGATTTTCTTGCTTTTCAGCTCAAAGCAAACACCCTAACCTAAGAACCTAGAATGTCTTTACTGAATTAAATCCTAGCGTATCCTCCTGCAAAATCCTACCCCTCCCTTCAGGCCACCATCCAAAGCCACTCCCCCAAAACACATGACTAGCTTGCTAGGTCATTTAACTTCATTATCTAAATATATTATTTTTAATCCTAATGACTGGTATTGTAGTTATTTTTTTGTGCTCTAGTTGTCTCCCTGACTTGTTCAAAAAGTGACCGGATGATGTTGAGCCATGAGGTCAGACTTTATAACTATTCAACCCTTCAGAAGGGGGATTTATATGGCTTTATTTTGGGAGTGTGTGTGTGGATGATGACTGGGTAGAGGGCCTATCCCGAGGGTTGGCTGGGCCTTGGCTGCTGCAGGCTGGATGCAGGGGCGTCGAGCCGCAAACAGTCTCCTGTGGCGAATGCTGGGCTTCCTCGCCTGTCCTCCACCCACGTTTCTGGGGAAAGGGCTGGTTCTGGCTGTCCAGCTGGTGGCAAGTGCGTCCCTGGACAGCAATTCTGGGTCCCCAGCGGTCTGGAGAGCCCCACATTGGATGCCAGTGTAGCAATGTCTGTTGCACGCCACCTAGGTGACTTTTCCTTTTGGCTCCTCCAGATAAGGGATGCAGTGTGGTGGTGGTGTGGTGTTGTTAGGAATCCGGTTCATTGTAATGATACATGGCCTGGTGTTGTTGCCATCTGGGGGTGTGTGGAGATCGCTGTATTAACCTGTGCACATTGATTACGCAATGTGCAACAGGTGTGCAGCCTCACCCAGCCCCAGACTCCATTCAGACCAGGGCCCCGTTTCCCGATAACGATGGATCCACGCTCGTACGATCCATCGTACGATGGATCTCACGCAGCATCGTTAATTTTAGGGGAGCGTTTCCCGAAACTCATCTTAACATGAACGCGCGTGCTCTGCTCTTACGACGTCGTAGGATTGTAGCTGTCTACTCACACGGTGCTGAAATGGGCTCCGTAGGAGGGGGAGACGCAGGAATGTTGTTGGATTAAACTATATTTTGTGGCAGCAAAAAAATATCTCCCCATCAAGGCCAACAGCAGAGAAGCCTACGAAAAGAATAGACTAAGATGAACGCTACAAATATTAAAACACAATTTATAAGGTCTAGGCCGACATATGCTATATCAGTCCTAATCCCGAACGCACCGTGCGTACATTGTTCCACGGCATTTTCTCCCCTGAAATAATTCCATATTACAAAAATAAAAAATAGCATGTGTCTGTGTGACAACTAGGCCTATAGCATTTATTTAAATGTGCTGATTTCTGAAACATGCTTTGCGCCGCAAAGAGGGCAGACTTTCTCTGATTCCTGCATTCCGTTTCATTCATTCATTCATTCAGTGATTGACGCGCCGCGCACTCTCTAGAAACTTTGGTGTCAACATTAAAAATGCAACGTTCCATTAATTCATTATCATTCAAACGCAGAGGCATTGACACGGCTATTGCTGTTGCTGGTCTAGATCGATTCCTGCCCATATTGTTGGGCAGGGGGTATGATGGTGCGGGCAATGTAAGCGGGAATGGCACGCATCGCAGCACCGTTTCCCGCAGCAGTCTACGTACAGAAAACCACTCTCTCAACTTGGCGATTGTGCACTCCACTAAGGTCAGTGGAGTTCGTAACTGTCTAGACACGGTCCAATAAATAGTGAACTTCATCACAGCCTCACCGACGCGCCTACAGTGCTTTATGTCAAACAATCGCAACAAAAAACGCCTGCAGAAATTATCCGACACCCGCTGGTTTCAGCATGATTCATATACAGTATGTCTTCTGTCATTGATCAATATGAGGACATTTTAACCACGATGGTTGAATTAAAATCAGAGGGAGACAAGTGCCGCTCGCAAGCGACCTCCCACACGAGCAACGGAATCATTTGATTTTATTATATGCCTTGTGATAGGGTTGCCTTGTGACGTGGCGTTTCATCGGTACATTTATTTTTGGAATTTTAAATTGCTGCAATAAATTATATTTGTGTTGACTTCTAACATGTTTCTGTCTTTGCTGTTTAAATCTAACAGTAGTCTACGAGTAGGCCTAATATAGGCCTATATGCGGGAACCACTGTTTTTGGGGTATTGCGAAATAGCGCCAGCTGGATATTCAGTGGTATTGGATGACGTGTTTTAATAAAACACATCCAATACACGGAATGTCCAGCTGGTGACTCCACTGAGGCTATAGTAACGATGCATCCTAGTGCTTAACGAGTACCCCTGTAGGCGTCGTTAGCTACGAGGGTTTTAACGACGTCGTTACGTAACGATGCTTTCGGGAAACGGTCCGAAAATTCTGCGATGATCGTACGACGGTGTTAACGACGTCGTTAGGCTAACGATGCTTTCGGGAAACGGGGCCCAGGTGAGGCTGCTCAAACCAGCCAGTGTCGACCCAGCCACAATATCTGATGTTTATCTTTGATGTTTATCAAAAGAGGGTTTTTTCACAACGAAACAGTTTTAGGAGAAGGTTGTGTTGACACATATTGGATTTACCACTACACCGTAGAGCTGCTTCTCCTTGGATCATGTAATCTTATCTGTCAGGTTCTGTCAGCAGAGCAGCACATTTTTGGAGATTGCGGCCTGGTTGATGAATTGCCTAATATGGAGCATGAAACACAGGAGATGTATTTGGTTTGGTCATTCCAACATCAGGCGGGCCAATGCGCAAGCACCACACACACACACACACACACACACACACACACACACACACACACACACACACACACACACACACACACACACACACACACACACACACACACACACACTGTTCTACAAGCTAAAGCCCCTGCAGACGTCATGGCAATAGTAGCGATGTATGTGGGTGGCTTTCAGAGCCGCAAGATGACGAGAGAGAGAGAGTTATGATAATATAATATGATCTGAGATTAAAGCTAGGTTAGGCAATTTGGAGAATAATCTAGCCAAAGGTCAATTTTTGAAAGTATAAAAGAAAAATCCAACTCCTTCCTTCAGGCCTCCCTCCAATGTCACTCCCACAAAACACATGACTAGCTAACAAGCTTTAGCAACAGGTCTGCCACATGACTGCATCATTCTCATGTTACATCTGGCCTAAGCTACAATGTAAATAAGATGCAGTTATTTATAAAATGTGTCAAATGAACAATACCCTCAAAACAACTCTCCCTAAAGAAGTATCGTATTCGTTCATCCATTTCATCCATTCGGAGGACACATAAATTGCATAAATACCATGCATAACACGGGTTGCCCCAGTGGGAATAGAGCTCCTAATCCTGTCGTTGTTAATGCAATGCTCTACCAGTTGAGAAAGAAAGGACCTAGAAAACACTAGCCACCAGTAGTCCCATTAATATCAGTTTAATATATATATATATATATATATATATATATATAGTTGATATATATATATATATATATATATATATATATAGTTGATATATATATTAATATTGGTTGGATAAATACAATATAAGAGTG
Organism: Micromesistius poutassou; assembly: GCF_964030765.1. NCBI lineage: Eukaryota > Metazoa > Chordata > Actinopteri > Gadiformes > Gadidae > Micromesistius > Micromesistius poutassou. Next base: position 11,382,564 of record NC_140276.1, read on the forward strand.
TGTCATTATATTGTTAAATGTCACCCCATTGAAAGGGCTTTTGTTAATATATTAATGTGGACGCACTTCATAAAAAAAGATAGAGAGAAGAGCCTTTGAAAATATTTTTTATCTTAAATAATTTATCATTCAAATTCCCATTGCTTTTAACACTTTGAGATGAAATAGGCTTACATAATCAAGTGTCAACAATCATGTTTTATGTCTAAACAATGACAAAAATATAAATATATATAATTTGAATATTTCTTAACTGTATGTGTGTGTGTGTGTGTGTATGTGTGTGTGTGTGTGTGTGTGTAGAATAAAAATATATTCCTGTTTTAAGATCTTTTGTTTTGAATAGAGGGACAGATAGATCGGAAATAACAAATTGAAGCTTTCAATTCAAGCTCTTTCAGAGAGCTACACCTCATATGTACACCCAGAGTTAAAAAAAAGCTGAATTGAATGAAAATCAAAGGCTTAGCTTGACTGGCAATGTTAATCTCTGACGTGTTCTTAAGTACTCTGTGATCCTGTACTTGCATAAAAACATCCAAGAAGAAATACTATTGAGACAAAGAGTAAAAAAAAAACAAGTGAAGATCTAAAGGTTCATATCAAATGGAGATAATGATTAAATAGAATATTTTGTCTGAGCTTTATGTTTTAAGTTGATTTGCTACCTTAATATATTCACAGAAAAGTGCTTGTGCAAGTGAGTTCACAACAGAATCAACTGCATTTAAAAAAATGTAAAAAGAAAATAAAACTCAAATTAATAGAATGGAGAATTATAAAGTGGCAATGACCACCAAAAAATATGTTTTTTGTTGTATAAAATAACAACCACATTATACAATAATTACAGCTAATGCTGAAGGAAAAAACATTTTTGCATAACTGTAAAGCACATCACAGGTTACAAGCCTTTTTTTTAATACATTACTTGCAGAAAAACGTATTTTTGAAAAATAAATGCATCTCCTTTTGACAAATTTACTAACAAATTCCGACTAGCAAAATATCTTAAAATTTCTGTACACATATTTCTGAAAATAACCATGTTTTCTTTTACAGAAAATTATGTAATGCATTTGATCTCAAAGATGTTTACCATATTTGAACTCAAAACTCAAAAACGCTATGTAAAACATAGAGGCCAATAGCTTAACCCAGCGGCCCCATGTGCAAAAGGTTTGTTCGATACATACAATACCTGCTTACTTCTGTGTCAAGATCATTGTGCTTGATAGAGTATATTGATTGATTTATTAGACTTTACTTGATTGATTGCCCTCTGTCAAGATGATGTTTTGATGTATTTGGTGTTTCTAAATAGCCTATTTTGTTGAGGGTTAATGTCGAACTGATTTCAAATCAGTTGAAGAGGCTTAGTATCGCGTGCTACTGATTTGAAAGCAAAGTGGCTTTTGAGGAGAGAGAGAGTGTTGCCTTTGCAGGAGACGTGGGAGGGGGCTACTATTGAGACAATGAATGAATGTGAAGCTATCCAACCAACGGTGCTATTTCAAATGTGGCTTCCACAGAGAGCCGCTGTTTGGCTATCCTGCCCGGCAACACATAGAGTTTAAACAACATGTCAACATTTTAATTTGAAAACTGTGTGATTGCTCAGGTTTGTGTTGATGTGAATGAGTTCACATGGGGTTCAGAGTTCAGGAGTGCAGTTTGGTTGTTTACTCCAAACAAGAGACATTTTAAATGTAAGGTCCTATAAACCTGCCTCGGGAATATAAAAAACCCAGACTGCAGACCAAACAAAACAGGAGCTTAGGAACCAGACATAATTAGTTTGCTTCAGGGAAATAAGGACTTTGGCCGGGTTTTGGGAAGATGAAAGGTTTCAGGTATAGATAAGTAGCTAAAGTAGTCAGAAATGTTTTTATAATGCCACAAACAAGTTTGTCAGCATCAGCCCAAAGTGAGGCAGCCGTTTATCAAGTACGGAATGGACCTTCCAAATGAAACAACAGCTCTGACAAAACTAAACTAAGACACTTCTTAAAAGTCTTTTAAACATAATGGCAGATTATCCTGTTTGCTTTTCTTGGTTCTAGAAATAAACATCTAGTGCTCAGCTCACACAAGTACTTAAACTCTACTGAGGTGCTTGTGTGATGCAATAGTATTTTGTTTGTCCCCTATTGTGCACTATTCAGCACCGCAAGGCCATTCGCCTCGTGCTGAAACTAAACAAAACCTTGCCGACACGCAAACGGGCTATGGACATACAACGGACGACACCTTGCGCTGCAATGCCACAAAAAGGCATTTTTACGTGTGCAAAAGTGAAAGGCTGGGCTAATCTAATCGTACTCATCTGGCTTTTACAACACACAGAGATGTTTAGCTTCTATTTCTAATGTGAACAACCCGGACACAGCGGCGTCATTGCATTCTGAAAAGAGGAATAAAACAGAATCTCGAAAGAGGAGAGGGCAATAGTCTGGGTGGTGGTGATGGAATGGGGGCATTTCATGAAAACTCAACTGCAGGTACAGAAGATGAACAAGGAGCCAGGCCACACACACACACACACACACACACACACACATGCCGACAGCTGTACACACATGGTTAGATGAGCACACACATACAATCATTAACGTGCCAGGAAGAATCTCACACTCATACACACACAAACATACACGCACACAGACAATCACCAAGCGCTACGTTACCCTCTTATCAACAGGAGGATTATTTGTGAGACGTTTTGATTAACGAGTTGAGAGGCACTCAGATCAACCAGGTCAAGGATTCCCCAGCCCCACGCTCACCCTCTTCTCTGCTGCTCTACCAACAGCCAAATACTGTGTGTGTGTGTGTGTGTGTGTGTGTGTGTGTGTGTGTGTGTGTGTGTGCGTGTGTGTCGCTGCAGCCGTTTGCAATAAACAGTCATTTTGATCAATAAAGCTCATCTAAAAAAGGTTCATTTTGGTGAAATAATAACAATAGTAGTTTTGTAATGGCATGATTTTCCCCACCAAAAAATAAAATCTACCTTTACAGAGTCTATTTCCCATCATACAATAAAACTGCTTTGGCAAAAAAAAAAAAAAATGTACAAGAGCTTCTAGCACAGTCCAATCACGCCGCCCAGAGCTGGGGCTCTTATTGTCTTAAAGGCAGCATTCCAGAAGGACTGGACCCAGCTGGTGTCCTCAGTTGTGTTGTTGTTGTGTTGTCGTTGTCCCAGGCACACACACACATCTGTCCCACATCTGTGTCACTCAGAAGCGGCGTGGCGGAGAGAATTTCTTCAGAACTGCCAGACCCAGAAGGTCAAGTTCAGCTCCCAGTCTGAGAAGCTTGTGGGTTGTGGACCACATGGGTGGGACCCCAAGACCCCTGGCTGGACCAAAGCAGAGTGTTCTGGCAACGGCGGTCCACGCACGTTTGTGGAAAGGATCCTGTGTGTGTGTGTGTGTGTGTGTGTGTGTGTGTGTGTGTGTGTGTGAGAGAGAGAGACGGTCCTCACAAGCAGGACTCGCGGGACTCGATGTGTAAAATCTTCTTCTCCGGCTCTTTCGTGTGACCATTGTGGAGCACAGAATACCTGAGAGAGAGAGAGAGAGAGAGAGAGAGAGAGAGAGAGAGAGAGAGAGAGAGAGAGAGAGAGAGAGAGGGCGAAATTATTATAAACACACTTTCTTGAATAAAGCATAGAGAGACTTTAAAATAGACATGAAATAGACACACCTCTCTATCTGGATAAAACAGTATGTTATGGAGAGGAAGACAATGAAGATGAAAAAGTGAACATTGCCAGTAATTGGCGGCATTTCAGCAGGCTTTTAAACCAAACTATTATCTATTTAAACTGTCGTTGTCTTCTGAACACACCTCATAAGAACAGTGTTCAGTTCCTGGCAACGCAACAGTATCCTCCCTCTATTAAAGAGGCATCATCACTGCCAGAATATCTGATCAACGTTGACATCGTACATAATCTGAGTTTTAAATGCCTTTAAACACAAAAGGATACAGACTTCCTGGACAGGTGAAGGGGAATTCACCAAGAACAACAAACACTGTAAACAAACTACCCCATATAACCACACATCAGACTATTCAATCCTTAGAATGATCACATATCATACTAACTAAACCACAACTGACAATCATCACTGCCATTTTCTAACCGTAAATATCACACCAGACTCTTTAACTAGTAGAGTAGAGTAGTGGAGCAGCATGATGTCCCAGAGGGCATGATTTCAGAATTATTTATATTTTAGCAGTCAGACAGAAATCATCCAACACAAATAAATACATAAAAGCAAGAAAAATATAAACAACATACATACATACAAATGCACAATTACACAATGTCACTGTCCAGCAGCTGCACAAGAGTCGAGTTCAAAGAGCCATCGGCTGCTGGTATCTGACTAATACATGACACTTAACCATTCATCCACTGTGGCGTTTAAGGAGCCTTCCATTAAATTCTTTCTTTGGCTGGGAAACACTCCAATAATAACCAGTGAGCATAGTTGGTATCCCTCTCTTTTACAGTACCACCATTGTGCACTAACTCTAGTCCTCAGAGTCATTTCTACACATTTCCCAAGTGAGGTCTGACAGGAAGACGTATCAGACCGTCTGGGGTCGGGGGGGTGATGGAGAAGAGATGTCAGAGCTCACCGATGCTCGACTTCCTTAGCAAGGCATTAGCTGCGTGGCGGGGTGAGGCAGTAAAAGCTTGAGAGATATTCTAGGAGTCTCTAAAAGGCTATTAATGTGCTCCTTCTCTGTAAATCTTTGGGGAAATTCAGTTTTTTTCCAAGATGCACTTAAAAGGAAATAGCTTGATACAAGGTAGAAGGACAACTCTTTTGTGTGGGACCCTGAAATGTTAAAAGGTTGTTCTTCAGCTCACTACAGACCCCCATCAGAACTCATCAGAGGATGTGGGAACTGGGATTGGTTAGCAAACTAAACCTCGACAGGATATTACGAATATGTCTCTTCTGCACTTTTTAGCAGAATCTACATTTTTGTTGCAGGCTCTGATATTTCACAATGTGCATATGAAGCACTACTCTCTTATATTAAAAAAGTTAATCTTTAGTGTGACAGATCTCCTTTAATATGGTTAAAAGTTTGGTTAAAAATGAAAGCAAGATTAAAATATCATATTATAATAATATACAAAGTGAACAGCTTCTGTTCAATAAAACAGATCAGGGAAATCGGGGAAGAAAGTGGGACCATGGTATAGTAATCTGTCCACAGAACCGAGTGCTGAGCCACTGAACTAAACCGGCCAACATCCAGGTTTCACCAAGCGAACACGACGAGGAGCGTTTGTTTGGGCTGAAACAACAGAGCAGACAACAGCTACTGCTGTGACTGACAATGCATTGTGGGAGTTAAGAGAAACCCATCCTCCCCTTCAGTTTTACTTCATTTCACGGCCCATGTACCACTACCGTTGTTTTTTCACACGAGGAAGATGCTCATATGCTCATATGTCACCTGACAAGTATCCTCAGGTGAACAAGTACAAGCAGGCGGTGCTGAAGAGACAATGCACTACACTCATTTTAGTACATTTTATACACTGGTTGGAATAAATCAAACAGAAACAACTCAATTCATTACTTACAATAAACTCTTTATCATCAACCTTGGACGAACCACAGGCAAATCTATTTAGTGTGTAATTGTGCACTGTTATGCATGTATTGTTCAGGCCAGACGCTACTGAAATAAACACGTAGGTGAAGCTGTTAAGAGGGGTCAAAATATTTTTGAGTACAATGAATGGTTGTACTCAACCATTCATTGTGGAGTGTTCGAGGAAAATGATAATCTACTGTGAGTACATTATGTGTGTGTGTGTGTGTGTGTGTGTGTGTGTGTGTGTGTGTTTGAACATTTGTGTCTATGTATACATGAGTGTATATGACCACACAAAGCTCACGGTTTCTGTTGATGCTCGGCAGCAACTTCATAGGCGTGTGTACTATTCTATTCTATTGCTCATGAGTGTTTGTCTGTGTGTGTGCATGCCGGTGTGTGTGTGTGTGTGTGTGTGTGTGTGTGTATGTGTGTTTGTGTGTGTGTGTGTGTGTGTGTGTGTGGATGTTTGTGTGTGTGTTCAGGTGCTTGGGTGGTTATATGTAAGCGGCGACATCTGTGTGTGTGTGTCTGTGTGTGTGTGTCTGTTTGATGGTAATGCGTGTGCTCACCCAGACATACAAGCATACACCACATGCCACCAAGGCAGACTTTATAACCATTATAAGCTGTTTATACAGAACGCACAGACTGGGGACATTTCCTTCTGCCAAACTGCCTGTGAAATTGACCTGGACCAGCCCGCTAATTCTGTCCGCTGCCCGAATTAAGCGCTACTCCTCTCCAGGAGACAAGCTAGCAGGTCCCACCCAGGCCGAACGGCTAAATGACTGCGGCATGGTGGCGTATAAACATCTCACCCTTTTGATCTCCTCTGCTGCGACTGCTGAGGAACTTCTTGGTGGTGGTTTCTGATGGAGGCGACTGTTTGTTTACCCCCGTCGTCACGGCGTACTTGAGCGGTACAAAGTAGGGAACACAATGTTTTCTTTCATGCACCCCACCGTATGTGGTGATTTGTCATGATTTGTGTGGTGAGAGACAAATGTGAGATTATGCACGCGTTCAGTTACTGCAGGTCTGATGATGCATGCTCACGATTGAACACACATTCATGCATTCATGTGCACTGGCTCCCCCAGTGTTTGTAGAACAGCCAGTAAGCTTCTGAGGTGGCCCATTAGTTTGAGTCTGAGGCGTTTTTTGGCGGTTTCAAAAAAGAGATGACCCTATTTGGCTATTCACTGCCAACTTGCAGAAAGCCTGCTCATTCAATCAGAATGGATTATGGGTAGCAGTGGGATTTCACCAGCCTTGGTAGACCAATTTGCTCCTCCCAGGCACACAGGGGTGGAGGAAAAGAAAGTGGGGGGTGGAAAAAGAAAGAAGCGAGAGAGAGAGCGAGAGAGAGAGAGAGAGAGAGAGAGAGAGAGAGAGAGAGAGAGAGAGAGAGAGAGAGAATAGGAACAGGATTTGGGAGGAGATGGACAGAGATAGCATGTGACAGGGAAGTAAGCGCATTGGGGCAGCAGGATTGCAAGTGTTTCAAAGAGTGTCGGTTCTTTACGCCAGTGGTCTTTCCTTGACTATGTTGTCAGATGTGAGGAGATTATGGGTGATATAATACACATCTCGTTAGACCCCAACTGTTTTGCCCAATGAGGCTTTTAAACCCTCGGTGTGGTTGTATAACACTGTTGGAAAACTGCCGTCAACCAACCCAAAACAAATGTCAATGAAATGCAGAACTGAATACTTATGTCCTTCCTGATACCAAATAGAGAGTAGTAGTTAAGTTACAGGTTATTTTAAGTTAATTCATAAAGGGAACTTCATATGCAACATGATTACACTGATCAGTTTCAATAATCATTTGTCTTACTGAACAGATCCATTGATGACTTGCAGAAGACTCCAGGCTGTTAATGTGTATACATGTTCCTTTTCTACTGCATGGTACTTCAACTATAACTTGCACTGCACTTGCCAAAAATGTAAATAGTTATAATACATATTTAAGGTGCAAGTGAAACTTTGAAAGCATAAAAAGTGGTGATTACATGTGAGGTTGAACATAGTGAATGAAAGAGATTAAATGCTCAGTTAGATCAGACTCGCTGCATCTGATCCCTAAGTGAATTATGGCCCACTGTTTTAACAACAACGGTACCACACACATACACATGAACAGACACACACAATCACACACAGACAGGCACACGCATACACACGCACTCACACACAAACATGCACGCACAGACACACTCACACACTGAGCTTTGAAGAGGGAACATATGAGGGTGTGGAGAGTGTTTCTCTTTCCTTGATAACAGCTGCAACATGCTAGGAATAAGAAAGAGAGGAACGAGGAGAAAGAGAGAGCGAGAGAGAGAGAGAGAGAGAGAGAGAGAGAGAGAGAGAGAGAGAGAGAGAGAGAGAGAGAGAGAGAGAGAGAGAAAAGGGCGAGACGGTATGTCCTAAACCTGCAGGACTTGCAGCACGGCAAGCAACTCTCAACATGTTTAGTACTTCCTCTACAATGACTTTGTTCATTTTCTTAATTCTTACTGCCCTTTTTTAATTCTTGTATTTGGATCTGGTTAACTGGTTATGGAGGTCTTCTTACCTACTGCCATAGTATTTATGTTCTCACACTACGTGTTTAGCTTATTTTGTGAACATATTGCAACATTTGCTTCTTTCCTCTTCTCTCCTTTTAATTTAAACAATTCCGTTATCTCCGTTGCGACGGGCTGTCTGGGCTGAGGAGAACATGCAGGGACTCACAAAGAAAACCCCCAGGTTGTTTTGTCACAGTGTGTGTATTTGTGAGTATTTGATTTTAGCTTTTCAAAAGAGCACAAAATCTATAACTATTTATGGTCTTCACCATCTACCTCTCTCTCTTTTTCTTTTTTATGAAACCTTTATTTTCCCATTGAGTCTCAATGAGATGACAAGATCGCTTTTTCGAGCCCTGAACAAGATAGAGGCAATGCAGTTTTCAAACAACATACAACAAACATAAGTACATAAAATAGAACATATACTAGTAGATCACCGACTCATATGCCCAACAGACAGCTGGAGACAGGTCTAGCTAGTGAAGCAATTACAAATACCAATTTAATTTGCCACCAAACCATTCACAACCTCCCTCACAGGCACACACAGGGGAAAATAAATTGGTATCTACACAACTTACATGCACACTATGAGTGTGCACTGAGTCGGCCAATATCTAAATCTCCGAAAAGTCATGTGATCAAAGGAGAGCAGTACCAGCAGATGCACTGCAGTAGATAGGGGTGGTGTTGTGTTGTGTAGAAAAGTGGTGAGCAGGATGTGTAGATGTTTGTGTGAAGCTGAGACTGCGCTCTGTAAACAATAAAACCACAAACAAACTAACACATCTTCAGACCAGCATGCCGGAAACCTGAGAGGGAGTTCAACTTGTTTTTCATTTCCATATTTATGGCTGAGGGTCATTTGCCAGTTTTTGTCCTAATCCTTGCATGTGTGTGCGAGTGTGTGTGTGTGTGTGTGTATGTGTGTGTGTGTTTGTGTGTGTGTGTTTGTGTGTGTATTTGTGTGGGTTTTTCTGTTTATCGCTCTTTCATCTCAACAGGTGGTGGGCTATGTGTCGTCGGGGTGTTTGTATGTTTGTCCGGGTGGATGACAGTCTGTGCGTAGTTATAGTTGTATGTTTGTACACATGATCAAAAGCAATAGTGTGTGTGTGTGTGTGTGTGTGCATGTATATGTGTCTATGTTTAATTGTGCTTGGTGTGTTTGACCTTGGTGAAAGGTGTGTGTGTGTGTGTGTGTGTGTGTGTGTGTGTGTGTGTGCGCGCGTGCCTGCGGGTGGTTGCATGTGTGTGCCTCTGCGTGGGTCCTTTCACGTGTGTGTTTGTCTGTAACCATGTATGCCTGCATGTGTGTGTCTGTGTCTGTGTTCGTGCATTTGGGTGTGCGTGTGTGTGTGTTTGTGTGTGCAGGTAGATCCCACACCTCACAGCCGTGAACAGAGAAGAAAGCCGGCACTATATGTGGATCAGCAAAGGAAGTGTGAGTTCTATCTGAGCTCTACAATGAAGTAATGAAGTAACTAAACAATAGAACAACCCGATCTGATCCGTGTCGACCAGGTCCATCGTATGGATATTTAACCTTGACAAACCCTGTCGTATGACAGGACATCACCTCATTACAAGACCTCATGAAATAACGTCATAACATCACATCCCTTTGGCAGTAATACAGCAATGTATTCTGGTTTTAGAATATGGTTGAATATTTTGGACCAATCCTTCCAGCTGATTTGCATTTAGTACAATAGACTCAAATTCTGCAGCGTTTGCATTCATGGTTTATTTTAAAGGGCTGTGTGAATCGATTGTTTCAGACTTGCTAAATGAAAATAATGTGATACTTACTTATACTTAAATGCAGGAATATATAAATAAGGGAATGCACAGAAACTATTAGCAGCACAATACCTCCATACTTATGACTGACCTGTAAACTAATCATTGTGCTTCTCTATGTAACGATCCAATAAACTCAGAACGTTGCCCGAGACATTCATAAAAGACATTCACAAAGGGATACAGGAACGCACACACACAAACACACACACCCGAGACAACGTTCCATCCTGCTAGAAATGGGCGATCATAATCCCAGTCCCAAAAACACCTGCTGGCAAAGCCTGAATGACTTTCAGGTTTGTTTTGTATGTTTGTACACATGATCAAAAGCAATAGTGTGTGTGTGTGTGTGTGTGTGCATGCAGCACACACACAGCCTGGAGAGGCTAGTCGCCGAGCACATCAAGGCCTGGCTCCCACCATCATTCGACCCTCACCAGTTTGCCTACAGGGCAAACTGCTCCACTGAGGATGCCATTGCCATCACCCTCCAGTCAAACGCTGAGCCCAGGTACACCCAGGTAACTCTGTAAGACTGCTCTTCATAGATTTCAGCTCAGCCGTCAACACAATAATCCCGGACATTCTAATCAATAAACTCTTCGGCCTACAACCCCCCCCCCCACCTGCGCTTGGATTAAGGACTTCTTCTCT
>NC_140276.1:11398242-11503242 GCF_964030765.1 Micromesistius poutassou
GCCAGCATTGGTTCATGATAGTACTGGACATATCTCCATGTCCCATTTCCCCCTTTGATGGTATTATCAACAATGACATCCATATGTTCCATGTTCTAGGGACTCCAGGTTGAAGATTAGCTTTAATCCACCTACCAAGTAATGCAATAGTGATCTCATGATCTCATCTCTTATGTTTTTAGAACACAAAGTTTTCATTGTGATGTTCATTTTCATTCAGACTTATGTTTATATTTATTTGAGTTTTCCATGGTTGTGTTGACATTCCTTTTCCCTGTCTGCCTACAATCAGGGGAAGGTTAAGTTTAAAATAAAACTGTTTATGTTGATATTTTTCTCCTGGTCCTTTAAAAATTTTTTTTATCAATAATTATCGATATCGACCGATATGAAACACTTATATTGTGATACAGTTTTCAGCCATATCGCCCAGCCCTATTACAACATCACAACAACAACAGGGTAAGTGAACGACATGGGCTTAAACCTCACAAATCCCCATAGAGGCATCCAGGTGTGGTGAGGAGAGTTTCGCCTTGTGTTGCTAGTTTCCCCCTGTGCTTTGATTTTAGACGTGAGTCTGCTATGTGTAGTGTAGAGTCAAGTCAGCGATGGATTAAACCCAAAGTTCTGGCTCAATGGCCCTCAGTGCAGTCCTAAATGAGCCCTGCTTTGACAGGATGGGATGGATGTGATTTCACTGCTTTGAGTTTCATGGGAGACATTTTCAAAGTTTGGGATTCTTTGCTTCACGGCATCTTTGCAGGAACTTTATTAATTTGGATTTATAAAGCTTTGAGATTGAATGCATGGGTATTACTAGATTTCCTAATTTGAAACAGGCTATTAATGTTGAGCTATTTAAATTATGTCATGTAATTGTTAGATGAACCACGACTAAGAAGTCATCCTGTGAAATTTCAGTTTTCATGCAGGGAAAAAATAATAAGAAAATAATTACTATAATTACATTAATTACTACAATTACAATAATTACTCTTCATATTTTCCAACTGTGTAAGATTCAACCAACACTTGATTGTGAAAGTAGCAGTGAGGATATTTGATTGGTTGACGGTTGCCAGGGGATGGTGGAACAAGTTTTAACTATTAGTTAAAATGATTCAGGCACCCAACCATTCCTCAATTTGGGAAGAAGGTGGTGTAGAACAGACTGTGGAAATGATGTCAAACCAACGCAAACAGCAGTTGGAGACAAGGTCAGTCATTAAGTTCTCAAAGCCTGAACTCCTCCAGTCTTGAGACTTCAAGAATCAATTGTGTTTTTCATTCTGTCCTCTTTTCCATTCATTTACACCTTTTTTCTCCACTTCTATTTTCCCCTCTTTTCTTAACCCCTCCCTTTGCCCGTTCCCCTCTCCACCTCTCCAACGCCCTCCTCTCCTTTTCTTCTTTCTACTCCTCCTCCACTCCCATGTGTTCTTCTTCTCCTTTCCTCCCTCCTCCACTCTTATTGTTCTCCTCTCCTCCTATCCTTCCTGTTACGCCTCATCTAAATTCTCCTCTCTTCAATCTATACTCTTATCTCCTCCCCTCTCCTCACTCATCATCTCCTCTACTCCATCGTGTCTCCTCCCCCCCCTCTCACCTCTCTTCTCCCTCACCTCTCCTCCTCTCTCTCTCATCTCTCTCCTCCTCCTTCTCTTCCCTACCTTCCTCATTTGCATCTCCTGTCCTCCTCTCCTTCTTTTCCTCTTGTCTAATACTTTCCTACCAAGGTTTTGGCTGTGAGCACGGACAGACAGCAGATACATGAATGAGACCAGGACAGCAGAAGGGATCCCTGTGTTTGTACAACCCTGTGTGTGTGTGTGTGTGTGTGTGTGTGTGTGTGTGTGTGTGTGTGTGTGTGTGTGTGTGTGTGTGTGTGCATGCCTGCCTGCATGCGGCATCACTATGCACTGTGCACATGTAATTGGAGCTGGCATGTTGAAAGATTAGACATTGGAATAGGATAACAAATGAATAAAGCTTAGAGCTTAGAAGTAAAGGGTGTAAAATAAAGTCAATAATGTTAATTAAAGTTACAAGGTGTATATTGACTTATGTTAAAAGTCAAAGGTCGAAAGACGGACAACGACTCAGAGCTTACTCAGGAGAGAGAGAGAAAGAGAGAGAGGCGAGAGATGGAGAGGGTGAGAAAGAGAGAGTGGACGGGAAAGAGAGGGAGAGAGAGAGAAAGTGAGAGCGAAAGAAAGAGAGAGCTGAACCATAAGCCAGTGATAAGCCAGTAAATATTGGAAAATGTGCTGAATACGACGTGAAGCAGACCCGTAGCGAGAGGAGTTTGAGATTAGGGGGATTATTGATCCGTCTTGGATCTAAAGGAAAGCCCTGTTAGAGACACCGACTTCTGCCCCACAGGATCTCATTTTTATATGCTATATATGCTATGCTGTTCCCTCGACTTTAGGTCTCGGGGGCGATTCCCCACCATTCACTTCGCCTTCGGCAAATAATTGTTAAATAGCTTGTTCATTTTGTGATAATATGAACTTATATCTACTTTACTTTTGGATTGTGATTGAATATCAAGCCCATGACGACCGGTGATGACCTAGCCAAACTCTGCACTGCACTATACACTGCTGTTGCCAATAATAAGAGTGTGCCCATATGATAATAACAGAACATTCCTTTTGTATTAGATTAGTATTGTGTGAATGCTGGCATGCATGAGGGGGCTTGTGGCATGTTGAAGGGGCAGAAAAAAAGTAGAACTTCAGTTAACTGGATGCAAATAAATTTGAGTGGTGTGCGAGTTTGTCCATGCGATTGGACAATCGAGCTTCTGTGAGTACTGTCAACCATAATGGACGATGATGTAACATCCCACAAGCAGCAACTAGAGAGGGTGTTTGGCGATGTGACCTGATGCCAATCAGGTGACATTGTGTCTGTTATGTCCAGGACTTTTCTTCCAGGTGATAAAGGTTGTGTATCCTTGTGTCGGTACGGTATGCTAACCTCAGTGGAAATGAATGGCATGCTAATATATGAATACATCTGAAACGGGCTCAGATCTGTAAATAGTGTGTTTTCCTGCTTTGGAACGAGATGACAGATGAGTAATACATGTATTACAGGTGGGAAACTTCCACTACACTCTGTTGTTTAAGCCTTAATTGAGCGCCTGTTTTGATGAAATTGACTTCCAAGAAAAACGGATGTATGGATTGTTTTCCATTTCACTCCACACGGTTATGTTGAACCACGCAAAACCAAAACTTCAAGATTAAAACCACACGTAGAGCTTTGGCTTTGACAAAACGATATAGGAAGACAACAAAATAACATCCCCAACGCAGCAGAAGGCGGGACGCACACGTACACACCTCTTCCTTGAATGTTTTCATTCATCAAGATTCATCAGGCTTGAAACCAACTTTACATCACATAATTATGATTTACGGAGGCCCTTCAGGGCTGATTCAATGCGGCAAGAAAACACTTCCAAAGGTTCTGCGAGATTATATTAGACAGAATGCATTTGTCTCCATTGTTAGAGCTTGGATGTGGTTGGAGTAATTGCGAAGACGGATCAAGATTTTTCACAGCACACACTGCTTTTTTGTCTCCCATCTATTCAATAAAATAATATTTTGTTTGCCACATAGCAGGCATGATGAATAAAGTGCATGTACTAGCTGAAACTGTACTAGCTGAAGCTCATGCGATCATGTTATTGTTTTGTTTTGGAGTTTAGAGAACAGCACTGAAAAGGCTGGGTGGCTTCAATACAGCATAGAGCTTTGCATCTCACAAGCTACAGCCATTAGGTAAAGCCTTGAAGAAGATCTGAGTAAAGGTTGAGATATAGTCCTTTAGGGCAGTGATTCTTAAACTATGCAATTTGGGGTCGCGACCCCAAATGGGGTCGCCAAAAACTTCCATGGGTTCGCCAAAAATGTAACTATCTGCTCCCACTACACAAACTCAACTTGTTCCCGCTATTTTAAGTAAAACAAAACAAAAAGACATAGGTAGCCTACTAGCCAAAATGGACAGGTGGCTGCTTAAAAAATCAAACAAAAGCTTGGAAGTGCCATCTACCAGTGCGTCTACTCCTCCGCGATCCTCAGATGGGACAAGTCTACAGGCCGGTTAGAATAAAAAGGAACAAATGAGGCGTCTGCATTATCAGAAAGAATTTCTGAAATATGGATTCACTTGCCAAGTTAAAGATAATCTCGACCACCGACAATGTGTGATTTGCTGCAATATTCTGGCGAATGAGAGCTTAAAACCTGTCAAAATGAAACAACATCTCGAAACCCGCCATCCCGAAGACGCTATGAAACCAATGACTTTCTTTCTGCGAAAAGAAGCTGCCCTGCAAGGGCAGAAGACCGTAGTGCATGGGCAAGCTACCTTGCCCACCAAAACCTTGGCAGCTTCCTACGAAGTGGCCCACCTTGTGGCAAAAGCACAAAAGCCACACACAATTGCCGAACGCATGGTGAAAAGATTGCAAGTGCGCTCAAGCAAATCCCCCTCTCCAATGATACAGTGTCCAAGCGCATTAACGAGATCGCTAATGACATGAAATGTCAGATAATCGAGAGAGTAAAAAACTGCAGGTTTTCTTTACAGTAAGATGAGTCTACTGACGTGATAAGTGTCTCGCAATTATTGGTGTTTGTTCGCTACAGTTATGAAGGAAAACTTCACGAAGACATGCTGTTCTGCTCTCCGATGGAAGGAAGGTGTACCGGCAGTGACATTTTTAATTGTCTCAATGGTTGGATGGAAGACGCAGGGCTGCATTGGGCCAACTGCATAAGCATATGCACAGACGGTGCGGCAGCTATGTTGGGGAAAAATAAAGGGCTGAAAGCAAAGGTCCTTAGCGTTGCATCACACGTCAAGTTCACTCATTGCATTATCCACAGAGAGGCCCTGGCATCCACTTGAGCCCGAGCTTAACAATGTTCTCCAGACAGCAATTAAAATGGTGAATTTCATCAAATCACGCCCACTAAATACCAGACTCTTCACCCTTCTCTGTCAGGAACACGAATGCTACACACAAATCCCTTCTTTTCCATTCTAAAGTTAGGTGGCTTTCACGGGGCAAGGTCCTTACACACCTGTTTGAGTTGCGAAGCGAGGTGCGCACTTTCCTCTCAGACGCAAACTCCGCTTTTGCGCACCATCTCACTGACGGAATGGATAGCCCGTCTTGCTTATTTGTCATGCATATTCGACAAATTAAATACACTCAACCTGTCACTACAAGGCCTCAACACTAACATCCTGACCCTCTCGGACAAAGTGAATGCTTTCATAAAAAAGTTGCAGCGTTGGGCAGTCTGTGCGGAGAGTGGGGATTTTGAGATGTTTTCGGAGCTGCATGACTTTTTGGAGGAGGATGACGTGAATGTCAATTCATTGAAAGCCTCCATCAACGTTCATCTCCAAAGCCTCCTTGAAAAATTCCATCATTATTTTCCGACGGAAAATGTGGAGAATTATGATTGGATACGACAACCATTCACCAGCTGCTCTTCAAACGATCTGTCATCTGAGCTCGAAGATGCGCTGCTTGAGTTATCCAGTGACCGAACCATACAGACATCGTTTGCCTCAAAAACACTGGATGAATTCTGTCTGTTGCACAGGAATACCCCGGATTGTCCAAGGCTGCCATGGACATTCTAACGCCTTTCGGGTCGACCTATCTGTGCGAGAAGACATTTTTGTCCCTGGCATATATAAAAAATAAATACAGATGTCGGCTCAGCACCGTGGAGGAAAATCTCTGTGTTGCCATATGCAGCATTCCTCCTAGAATTAACTTGCTATGTTCACAGAAGCAGGCCCACCCTTCCCATTGAAATTGTTAAAGATAGTAAACCAGAAAAGGGAAATAAAAAAATACTGTTATTGTTATCGCCATAAATATAATTAATGTAACGTTGTAGGCCTAATGCTGTATGTGTGTGTGTGTGTGTGTGTGTGTGTGTGTGTGTGTGTGTGTGCGTGCTTGTGTGTGCGTGCTTGTGTGTGCGCGCGCGCCACACACATAGCTTTCTGATCTGATATAGCGGCAGCCTACACTTGTTTAATCGTGATTGTTTGGTTTTCTCAGTTCTTGTTCATATGGAATAAATAAAACAAATTACTTTGCTTACTAGTTTTTGCTTGATTTAGTTGTTAACGTTTGAGGGGGTATTTTGAGTACCCACTTTTGGGTTTGGGGAAAGTGGGGTCGCCAGACCTTGCCATACTTTTTTGTGGGGTCGCCAGACAAAAAGTTAAAGAACCACTGCTTTAGGGGACCACCACAACTTATTCATAACACAATCTTAATTTATTGATATATAACGCTTCTTTCTATGCCAAAGAGAGATTGATTTCTGTGTGCCGGTAGAAAGTGATATCGCTACTGCATACTTCAGCAGATTTGATATGCCCTTTAAAAAATGCCCCAGATAATACTGCTGAAATACTTCAAAAGGCAAACTCTCCTTTTCAATGTATGAAAATACAGTATTTTAACACTGATTGTGTTAAAATACTTTATAGACACATAAAATACTGTGAAAAGGCAGATTGTAACCCTCAAAACAGTCATGACCATCAATGCGTCATTATTACGGTTTGAGGAAATTAAAATGCTCCATCTAAATAAAGTCAATAGCTACATTTAGTTAGTATTTATAAATACTAGATGATAAACAGATCACAAGAAGCCAAATAACACCAAATACTTGGTGAGAAACAAAACACCTCCAAATACACACCTGTAATACACGCCTCCAAAAAAGTGGAGGGGGCAAAGAGAGAAGAAAAGGAAGGACGAGAACAGCAATAAAGGAGCGAACGGTGGGTGGACAAGAAACAGAAGGGAGTGGAATAACCAAGGAGGGATTGGATGCAGTGAAGGAGAACGACAAAAATGGAAGGAACGAGCGAGAGGGATATTTAGAAAAAGAGAAGTAAATCGTGTTTAATGAAGAAATGAGATAGAAAGGAATACAATTATAAAAGGTAGGGTGTAGAGAAGATAAAGATAGAGAGAGAAAGGGGGGAGAGGGGGAGGAGGGAGGGGGAGAGGGGGGGTTGGAGGGGGAGAGGGGGTGAAGAGGAAGAGAGGACGTTGGCTTAACGTTAATTAGTTTAACGTTATATGTCTAGCGTTAATGTCATTGAACTTTGACAATAAAGTTACATATTTAAAATGGTCCCAACCTTACTTTTATATTAAAAAATGTTTTTACATAGTTTTGTCATTAAATATGTATTCACTGCAGCTGCCGCTTGCGCTCTCTCCGCACCATTTCTGAAAAAAATCCCAACACGCAATGAATCTTGGGATATGTTGGGCCGTGAAGGATCCACCCGGTGGATCCTTCAAATCCGGGATAAGAAGGCTGCATATCTCGGCCACATTTGAAGGAGCCTTCAAAATGGGACAGCCTTGACGCGCCGCTGTGACGTAAGCGGCCTTTAAATGCGTCCTTCGAAGGATGCAGCCCCTGAATTGAGACGCAGCCTCTGTCTTGGATGTATACTTGGATGTGAAATTATTTGCTGGTTTGCAAGTACATAAACTCAGTTTAGTAAGTTAGCATATTAAAGGTTAGCACTAAATGTAGGTTTAGTGTTTAGAATCTTAACCGTTGAATCCATTTTTACGTTGCATGTTGATGATCCATGTCAATGAGCATTTGAAGGTCAATGTGGCATGAACTAGTTTGCATGGTAACATGTATGTTACCAAGGTTGCATACAGGTAGACCAATTCATTCTCCTGTCCAGAAGCAAGACAAAAACACTAGCATACTAAACACAATGTGAATGCGTTTAATATGAATATGAATGTGATCTCCATTCAAATGTCCATGGGTCCACAGGAAATCAGGAGGCGAGGTGATGGGATTGATTGTGCGAATCTTAATCAGAGAGTTTTATGTGCTCTTTCAAACCAGGATTAGAATATCTATTATTTGCATCATCCTTAATGCCCCTCCATTCAGACACAACCTCTC
This sequence comes from Micromesistius poutassou, assembly GCF_964030765.1. Classification (NCBI taxonomy): domain Eukaryota; kingdom Metazoa; phylum Chordata; class Actinopteri; order Gadiformes; family Gadidae; genus Micromesistius; species Micromesistius poutassou. Next base: position 11,406,258 of record NC_140276.1, read on the forward strand.
CACCAACTCTGCCGACCCAGTAGCCTTTAGAGGAGGAGTGGGGGTTGGTGTTTTAGGAAATATGGATGAAATATGCATTAGGGTATTATTGAAGCAACGTGAGGCAACCAGCTGTTATCATGAGAATAAACCCGGTCCATTATACCCCGGACCTCAGAGTCAGACTCAGATTTGACATTAGGATATAGGAAGACAAAGGGCTGGCTTTTCTTAATATGTCCATGCTATCAGAAGACTAAAACAGGAACATAAAAACTGAAGCTGAGCTGGAAAACTTGAGGCTGTAAAATTGTTCCATAAAATTCCAACAAATCATAACACCATTGAATACCATTACAGCTAGTCTAAGAGATATATATATACAATATATATACTCTAACAATAGACCTACTCGAACACTAGATCTATTCTAAGAATAGATTCTATTCTATTCTAAGAATAGATCTATTCTAACAGTAGATCTATCAGAATGGATAGATCTAGTGTTAGAGTAGGTCTTTTGTTAGAGTACCGGTATATATATTGTATATATATATATCTTTTAGAGTATATATATACAATATATATACTCTAACAAAAGACCTACTCTAACACTAGATCTATTCAAAGAATAGACCTACTCTAAGAGAACACATACCGTAACAATAGATCTAACAGAATGGATAGAAGCGGACGGCCGTACAAATTCAAGGACAGAACCACATCCAACCAAACGCTTCCCTTAAATGTGAAAGGTTAATGTGCTTCACACCGTCAACCATGACATCCTCACGATGACCACGGCATCAACATGATAACACCCAATCCCCCCCCCCCCGGCCCCTCCGCCCCACGACATACCACACCCCTGGCCAGCGTCTCCGTGGACAAAACAGCGACTTTTACACTTACTTCAGCATGTGCGTGGAGCCGTTGATCTGCGTCGCCGTGCAGGGCTCCCGGGGACCCAGGATGGAGGGCCGGCGATACCGCTTCCTCCCGCAGCACAGGATTATGAGGAAGGCCCGTCGGAAGGACTTGTTGAGGAAGGCGTAGAGGATGGGGTTCAGCATGGAGTTGATGTAGCCCAGCCACAGGCACGCCACCCACAGCTGGTCCGGCACGGTGTAGTCGATGAACGGGTCGACCACGTTGGTGACGAAGAAGGGCGCCCAGCACAGGCAGAAGCAGCCCATGATGATGCACAGCGTCTTGGCCGCCTTGGTCTCCGTGCGCATGCGGTGGTTGCGCTGGTTGGCGGCCGAGTCGCCGGCGCCGCCCGCCCGCTGCAGCATGCTGATCTGCAGAGCGTGGGCGCGGGCCGTCACGTAGATGCGCTGGTAGGCCAGCACCATGAGGCCCAGCGGGATGTAGAAGGCCACCACCGAGCAGGTGAGCGCGTACGGCTTGTTGACCATGAAGACACACGAGGTGGAGTTGCTGCCCTCGCTGTGGCGCCGCTCCTCGATCTAGAGGGGAGCCCCGGCGGGGTGAATGGGTCATCGTTACAAAGAATAGTATTTTGTGCTTATTTTAGCACAGTGGCTCTCAACTGGTCTAGCCTGATGACCCACATACGTCCATACTGTTTTTTCGCCCTCATGTTCTGTTACAAGAATGCAGAAAACTAAAAACTGAAACAATTTGGGCTAAATGCAATGACATAATCAGCCGCGTTAGCGTTGAAACATTTGTTAATTAATTGGCAAAAGTATTTTTTGTCTGGCGTAAAGGCTTTGAATTGGCAGAATGTTTAGTTTCTAAATGCTTTCCCTTAGACGGTAGAGGCGCTAACTAGCTGCTGTGCTGGCGACGTTAGTTTTGTGGGCTACTGCATTCAGCTTCTTCAGATCCTTGATCCCTCAGAGTGGGAAGAGAAGCCTATTTACAGTTCTCAATAAAAGTAAGAAATACATCTTTTTCAGACGTTCACCCAATAGCTCGTCCATGACCCTGTTTTTTAAATCACACAAAGCGGCTATACAATGGATATCTCAAGCCAAGGCATGGAAGTCGGTGCACTTTGAAACGTGATTTAGTAAAGTAATCTGTAAAAGCACAACTAAGGACAGCACAGTCGATACTGCACAATATACCATGAAATGTGTCTTCTGCAAATGTACAGTCCTAACAGCAAAACCCAGATGGATATTCTCACAGACGCAAACACACACACACACACGCACACAAGCACACACATACACACACACACACACACACACACACACACACACTGTTAGAGGGGGGCGTTCTCCAAAGACCTTCAGTAAAACCTTTATTCCCCTCTGTGCTGCTCGATAGCCCATAGAGTCAGGGCAGACAGGAGGTCGATAATCACACGCGCAGAGCAACACCATCAATTCCCACACTTTAATTTCATGAATGAACCATTAAGGATTGTAAGTGTTGCATGTGTAGTATGCGCTCCACAGGGAATGCAAACAGTGACACTTTTTTTATACTATATTACATAAGTATTCATCTGTTCAGAAGTCTGATGTGCACTATGCAGTAGGAGATATTAAGTCTGAGCAGGATCTGTATTCTAATGTTTGTATATGGATATACACAGTCAGATGTGGACATGTGTTTATTATTTAGTCGGGGGATATCCCTGTTCTGTTTCCACGTATGGGGGTGGTGAGGTGCTGCCTGTGAGAGAGAGATAGGAGAGTGAAGACAGATGAGTTAGAGTAGGGCACTGTAGAATAAATGCAGCTACTTTTCTCTTTAGAACACGGCAGCAGCTGGCCCACCTGGGAAAGTAGTCGCACAGCGACGGATAAAAAAGAAACATCACTAGTGGGATACGACGTTGCCAAATAATAACCTGTATGTCATGTCTTTATAGACTCCCTTCACAAGGTCCTTATCTACACTGGTTTCCCTGACTGTGTCTACATGGGGTTGGAGACTGAAGCACTTCATAGCACTACCTACCAATGCTATTTACCTGGTACCATGGGAGAAAACTGCTGAGGTTTAAAGGAAGTATAAGCAATATCTTGCCTACATGTTTGAAACCAGTGTGGAAAAAAGGAGTCAACTAAGGGCCCCCTTCCATGGAAATTCCATGTGTCTCCTCACCTCCTGATAGCCCTCTGAAAGAAGCTCCTTATCGCATGTTTGGATTAGAGCTGGCCCTAGGGAGACCGGTGACCATTGAATGCTGTTATCTCTCTTTAGTATACTATATATAGCTTCACGTGATGGCACGTTTTGATTGGTTCGCTATCTCGGGATATTGGGCAACATCCCATAATTGAGATAATTGAAACTCGGGATATTGTTTTCTCATGCGTGACGGTGGTCACGTCACGCTAATAAAAACAAATAAACTGCTAATAAAAACAAATAAATCAATAAAAAAGTGTTATCTTGTTTATTTTTGGAGTGTTCACGTGTAGTTTATACTAAAACAATTATCCACCTCAGGCTCCGTGAATAGAGGAGAAGAGCCCCCTATTGTGGGCTATTCCCCACAATTCACGGAGCCTTCGGCGAATAATCGTTAGATATTCAATGATCTCCTTCTTCCTTATTTCTCAATTCACTTATATGGAAAGTTTTGTCACAATTAAAGTCTAACTCTGTTAAACGTTAAACTCTGTATTCATGTGTTTACCATATGGTTAAAGGAGCCATTATCTGGCCTATATGAAGGAAAGGTCCACAAAGGCCTATATCCTGAGGAACATTCACATTCACTCACTCATAAAGGTTAAAGTGAACTAGTTAATACTACAGTCTGAGTCAAACACTGCCTGCTTTATGAATGTATTCCACAATCACATACAGTGGTTATTATCAATGGTTTGAATTCATGCTTATTGTCTAAGTAGAGTAGTCATTGTGCTTGTGTATGTCATTTATTTATGTTAACCCATGAGGCATAGGGATCTGTTTATACATGGCTCATCTCATAAGCACATGTGGTTTATTATGTCTGTTTTAAATCAGTTTAATTTATAAGATGACGAGTAGATTTCAAACACAGATTTTTTCACTGCCCTACATATGATATTACTGTAATGTTTAAGATGTAACTTCTTTACAGGATGTAGGTTATTTACACTGTAATATACTGAGAACTCAGGGAAGGAGGAAAAGTGCATGTTTAGTTAATGGGGAACTGGGATGGGGGACACGGTGGCGAGGTGGAGAGGTGTCAAAGTTCTAGGCCCGATGCATAGAGTTGTTATTGGTCAGTGCATGCAGGGGGAAGCCACACCGTGTAGGAATATAACCTGAAGCCTGATACCAGATCAGGACTTCTTTGCAAACCAACTTAGATTTGGTTGTTAATTCTGTGCAAGTGATAATAAAGTCTTCATCTTTCGAACCTTGTCCTTCTCGACCTGTATTTAGTTAAAGTGTTAAAGTGTGGGTTTTTATCCACAACAGTACCTATTGATTTATTTATACTATCTTGTTATTTAGCAGACACTTTTATCCAGAGAGAATAACAGTGAGTTCAGATGCAGTATGCACTAAGGAGGACGTACGTGTTAGGGCATCTTACACAATGCCTACTTGGTAGATTGCTATCCCAGTACCTTTGGCCTGGGAGTCAAACACAACAGTATTATATCCTGGCCCCCGGACAAACCTTTGACTCAGACCGCTCCGACGCATCCAGGCGACACTTACCACGTGGTAGATGCCGATGCTGTTCCAGCCTTGCATTATGGGTAGGAAGGAGATGAAGGTGGGGATGACCCAGCAGCCCCCGATCATCAGTGTCACACGCAGAGGAGTCATCTTGTTACGATAAACCAGCGGCTGGCAGCAGATCGCATAGTACCTGCACACACACACACACACACACACACACGCACACACACACACACACACACACACACACACACACACAAATAGAGTTGAGTTGTCAGTCAATTTATCAATCTATTTATTTGAACACACATGTTTATCTGCATGTGCATGTGCATGTGTGTGTTTGTGCTCGTGTGTATGCGTGTTTGTTTGTGTGTGTGTGTGTGTGTGTGTGTGTGTGTGTGTGTGTGTGTGTGTGTGTGTGTGTGTGTGTGTGTGTGTGCGCATGTGTGTGTTTATCCGGCTCCTCCCCAGTGTAACCCTTTGTCCAGACCCGACACAATTCAAGCCGTTTTAACAAGTCTGAACACGACAAGATAATCCCATCTGCCGCGCAGAACACCAGAGGAACACATTGTATGACCGGTCATATTGGATCTATGTGACTGTGAGTGAGCTCCTTTGCTGAGCGAAAATGTTTCTTTAAAGAGGTTTAAGGACAGCCGTATGCTTCAGCTTTAATTAAATCAATGGCCCCCCTCCACCAACCCCCACCCTTCTTCAACACAGACACACGTGTATTCATTCATGATTCAAAGGGAAGGTGGATGGACTGATGGTCTGCCAGGGTCACTCTGCTAAACTCCACAATACACCAGGGCCCAGCTGCCTAATACAACTACAGTATTCTACTGGTGGGCATTATTCAACGCTTAAATGCTTGCTTGAGAAATTCTAGACAACATTTTTGATGCTGTTCCCTGGTGTCTCAAATCAATGGCTTGTGTAGACGTTAGGGTGGTTCTCATCTCCTGGAGAATGAACACTTTCATTAAATGATCGTGTGATCAAGAAGTGATTGTTTTCCCTGCCTCCAGGAAACCTTGGATTACTTTGTCTGATTTATAATAGAGTGTAAGTGGAGAGGCTTGAAATCCACTTCTGCATCATTATCTTGCCTCGGATAGCTTCACTAGTGATGATTGATGCTTCAAACCTGTCACCATGTGCTTTGGCAACTCCATAGAAAACCTGAAAGGTATCATTTAAAAAAACTAAGAAACAAGCATAAATCAGAATTATAATATCACATAGCCACCAACTCAACATAAAACGGAGGTCTCTGCCAATCCCGACCCTATTGTCTCCCAGATGGTTTTAAGGATGTATGTATGTCTTTGACATTAAAGAGATTCATTTGGGTGTCTCGTGTGTCTGTATAATCCAGTGTCAGCCTGCTCCCAGTGAGCGCTGTGAGAGCCACAGTGATCATTGACTCCGGAGAGAGAGGGAACTTAGTGTCTGGCTTGAAAGGCGCTCTGGAATTAGAAAAAGGTCAAGAGCTATTTACACACATCCTGCTGTAGTTCTTCCGAATGGCTGCAGACACACACACACACACACACACACACACACACACATACACACAAGAACACACAAACGCATACACAAGAACACACACACATACACACAAGAACACACAAATGCATACACACAACACACACACACACACACACACACACACAGACACACACATACACACAACACACACACACACACACACACACACACGCACACACACACACACACAAGAACACACACACATACACACACAAGAACACACAAACGCATACACACAAGAATACACCCACACACACACACACACACACACACACACACACACACAAACTTACGCAGACGCACACACGTCCACACGGACCTGGCAGTGGATTAGCATAAGGTTAAGGACAGCTCCACTCGCCATGGGCAATGTTTAGCTTTCCTGCAGACCTGCTTTGACATTGGATCAGGTATTAGACGAGGTTTGGTGCCAGAGCTGGCTACCGCGTTACGTCCACTCCATGGCGAATAGCGGCTGACGGGCTACGTGCGACGACTAAACATTTTGATCACAACTTTCTATTTTCCCTTATTTTTCTAGACTTTACAACACCTCAACCCCCCGCTCCAAACAGCTACAAAGCCCCAACACCTCCTTTTCTAGACTCGATTAAGGACTAAACCCCACACCCCACACCTCAGGACTATTGTTGTTTAAACCTTGTTATTTATTTCATTTTCATTACCTCAGGAACCTCTGCACATTAGCACATTTATACTTATAGTCATATTTATTTTTTAATGCACAAGTCACCTACAAACTGACAGTTACATGTATATAGTATGTTTATCTTTATTCTAATAGTTTTTTATTATATTTTATTTTCAAATTGGTAAATTTTATTTGTACATATACTTGCACTCTCATTTCCCACTGTACTGCTGGTCACTTGTGAATTTCTCCTAAGGGGGATTAATAAAGGACCATCTTATCTTATCTTATTTTTGTGCCTGCACCATGTCAAGGTGTCACTTGCCAAAAAGGGTTGTTGAAAGTTATACAATTTTCTCTAAACTCCCCCCTGCCACCATCACTTCATCATCATCACTGTGCTGAGGCTTAATTGATCTTGGGGCTGTGAGTACTGTGAGGAGGCCCAGTGACACATGTCGTTAAGGAGAAGCTAAGGGGTGATGATGAGGAAGATGAGGATGAGGACAGTAAGTAAGGTTATGAAGAGTGCAATTTAAGAGCCGTATGGTCAGGCTTGGGTTCATCTCAGTTTATTCAGGCTAATCATTTCATCCACTGCTTTTCCTTGCACTGCATCCGGTCAGCAGGTCTATTTTCTCTCTCTCTATCACTCGCTCTCTCTTCTCCTTGCTCTCTCTGCTGTTAACCCCTCTCTCTCTCTATCTGTCCCTCTCTTTCCTAGCCTGTCCAGACGGTTCCCTTTCTATATTTTTTCCTGTCACTGTTGGTCTGTCATTATCTCCCTCATGGCTCTGTAAGCCCCACCCCCAATGTCTCACATGATTGCACGACTCATGGAAATCGAGGGCGCTCTCTGTGCATCTCTGTCCCTTCCTCTCTCTCTCTCTCTCTCTCTCTCTCTCTCTCTCTCTCTCTCTCTCTCTCTCTCTCTCTCTCTCTCTCTCTCTCTCTCTCAATCATTCTGAGTGCTGTGTGCTCGTTTCTCTCCCTGTTCAGAGCACTCTTTTCCACCATTATTTTCTCTCTACTTTCATCCTTCCATCCTCCTTTCAAATCCATCTAGCGTACCCATTTTATTCTCTCTCAGGGTTGTTTTGGCGTATTTCACTGTCCCTATGAATGTCTCCCTTGCTACCTGTCTCCCCCTCCCCCCTCAATCTTCCTCCCGCCGTCTGTCTCTCTCTCTGTCTTGGAGATAATGTATATCTACCACAGTGGTTGAGTCTTACAGCCTCTTTCCCCTCTTTTTTTTACATTCATCATGCAGTGTTTTTTTATCCCCTTTCACTTCCTTGGCGGTCCCTCTGTTTCCTTATATTATTTTGCCAGCTCCCTCTTCCCCTTCCCTCTCTATAGCTCTGTTGATGGCGCTTTCTCTCTATCTATGTCACTCTTAGTCGTTCTCTCTGGCTCTCTTTCCCCCCCTTTTTCTCTCCCCGGCTCTCTATGGCTCCTTTTCCTCCTCCTTTCTCTCACTGCCTATCTATGTCTCTCTTTGCCTCCCTATTTGTTTCTATGTTTTTCTATCTCTCCTCCCCCTCTCTCTCTCCATCTATCTATATCTCTCCCCTCCTATAGGTGTGGCTCTATGTTTGAGACTTGCATCGCTGGAGGCTCTGAGTCTACTTCTAATCCTTCTCTAGTCACTCTGTCTCCCCCTTTCCCTATCTCACCATCTCCCCCTTCAATAGATCATTCTCTCCCTCTCTATTTCCTGTCTCCTCAGCATCTTCCATATTTATACTGCAGCTGTTCCATTGTCCCCCCCCCCCCCCCCTCTCTCTCTCTCTCTCTCTCTCTCTCTCTCTCTCTCTCTCTCTCTCAGACACACACACACCCACACCACACACAGTAATGGAGCAATCAAATATGTTTTCTGTGAATGCTTGAATGTCAAGCATTCACATGTCATTGTTATGGATCTTTCCCCACATGCGTCCAAGTGTGGGGGCTTGCACGTGTGTTGACTTGTAATCGTTTTTCTCGGTCATGATTGATTCCCGGTTTCCATTAAGGTCTTTCCATCAGCACCTAAACTGAACATGTGAGATCCCAAGCAAGCAGACAAGCTGGGACTGGTGGGGCAGAGTGCGCTCCTACTTTGTGTGAATGCTGTTTGTGGGGTCCCCTAGCTGATCCTGTGGTGGACTCCACAACAAGGTTGTGGAGTCCATTTTGTTTCTCTCTTTGTTCATCCCCAGGGGGGAATCTTTTCTGGCACGGCTGCTCTGCGCAAGATAGAAACAGTGTGTACAAATATAATAGAAAATAAAATATGTGTCAAAATAGAAACTGTTTTTATTGGCAGGCTAGCAGTTCCCCTCAAGTTGCACTAGCCTAGCACCAGCGAGTTCTGCAACTAGAAGGACTGAATAAAAAGTGTTGAAAACGGTCTCCAATGATAAATAACACACTGGCTCACTTGGAAATGAGACCTGATGTCCAAAATCCTGAATACCCCTTTTAACTTGTTTTTTATACTTGTGATTCAACCTTAAGGCAAATTCTGATTTTGGTCTTATCGTTTTATATTATTTGTATCTACATGAAAAATTGTCTTCTGTCTGCTAAAGTACTTAAAAACTATTCTAAGCAATGTCATTATTATTAAATGTAGCTCCGCAGGAAAGACAAAAACTACTCCATACACACTATTAGTCTTTGTATCTAATCCATACTTTCATCTGGAATCAGATTCTGTGTAGACCACGACCGCTATCTCTGAACAAATGGACTTCCAACGCCCCTTAGGTGGTTCTCAGATAATGTGAGGTTACCCAAGTTTTAATCCGTGCGGTTGTTTTTATCCATCAAACCATCCTCAGACCCCATCATTCAGCTGCTCTCAGGTGACCACTTTCCCATTACCGATTTGTGTACACACAAACTGCACTCAGATACTTGTAGTTAGGGCAGTGGCCAGAGAATATGTAGGGTGGACTTTAGCCCACTGAAACAATAAGCACTATGAACTGTACCTACACACACTAAGGGCCCTATCTTGCATGTATCATTGCTAGTTTGCAACCGGCGCAAAGCTGATTTTCCCCCACAGCAAACAAGTGCCACTACAATTGCACCCGGAGAGGCGTGTCAGTGAACAGCAGAGGAGTGTTCCGGCGCAAATGATACATGGGGCTATTTTAGTGATCCAAAAAGCAATTGCGCCACTGACTGGCAAATACTTGGTCTAAATGCACTAGCGGATAGCGAAGTTGGTGTTGCTATTTTGACGTGCCATGGCAGGTCGGAACTGCAACATAAGCTTGCACTCACGTAGGCTAGACACAGCACATACATACAAACGATTAGCCTAATGGCAATATTATGATGTCAAAGAATGTGTGAAACTGCATAGAAATAGCATGTGGATTGTGGAAACATTTTTTTTCCATAGGGGCTGCATGAATGAACACTGTTGTAGGCTATGCCATGCCTTAAAATAATAATAATAACAATAATAAACTCAAGCAAGTTTAAAAGAATGAATGAATGCGGGCGCATCCGCATTCATTCATTCTTGGCGTGGCTCGCAGTGAAACAATATGTGTGCACCTGTTTAAACACACACACAAAACTAAACACGTAACGCATAGAGAGAGAGGGAGGGGGGGGGGGACAATGGAACAGCTGCAGTATAAATCTCTATAAATGAATAAATAAAATGTATTATTAAGAATTAATTCTGAGTGGCCCGCAAATTCTAATTAAAAATGAATGAATTAAAAAAATAACACATGCCGTAGTTCGCCCACCTCTGCTGATTGTGACATTTAATGTTAGTCACATTTTGGATAAAAGCCAAAGTCAAAATTGCAGCTTCCTCCTACTTTTTTGTACCTCTGCGTTCCGCTCTGATAGGATAGGATAGGACAGGGTGTTGGACAGGCAATGACAGACTGTCGGCATGGTTTCGGTCGCCGGGAAATGTGGAAGAGACGTAATGTGCCTAATCACATGAAACGGTGAACAGAGTTCTCCAGGAAAGGCGTGATCTTGGGGATGTATAAAAATCTCACTCTATCTCTCAGTGCTTACGACTAATACATACTGACATAATCATACACACACAATCTCTCTCTCTCTCTCTCTCTCTCTCTCTCTCTCTCTCTCTCTCTCTCACTCACTCACTCACTCACTCACACACACATATATATTCAAACACACGCACGCACATTTACACAAATTGACATTAAACAAAGAAACAAATGGACACACACAGACACTTACACACTATGATGCAAACAAAAACAAACACAAACACACACACACACACACACACACACACACACACACACACACACACACACACACACACATTGACTCTCTCTGACACACAGAGACTGACCGGTCGAGGGCGATGCAGCAGAGGTGCAGAATGGAGGCGGTGGTGAGCAGGACATCCAGAGAGGTGCGGACCAGACAGAAGGTCTCTCCATAGATCCAGTTCTGGGTGACCAGGTCGAGTGCCCCGAATGGCATCACCAGCACCGACACCATCAGGTCGGCGAACGCCAACGAAACAATGAAGTAGTTGGTCTTGATTTTCCTGCAGGAGAGAGGGTTAGAGTAACTTTATGTAACTTTTCTCTACGATTATAGGCTTTAAGGCGCTGTAGGTAAGATTTGACAGCTACAATTTGCAAGAAATTACATTATTATTCGTCTGCTATTATATGTAGAACTTAAAATGTGCTGTCTGTCTATTCTGGTTGACTTTGCCTGCTTCTATATCAGACAGTTTCGATTTTGGACTGCTCTCTTCCCTGATTGGATGAGGGGAATCCATCTTGTCTGTCAATGACAGGTGTGTGAATGAACCTCTCAATGGTGGAGAAACAAAAAGACAGAGGAAGCCAATAGGGAGGGGATACTAATTGGGGATACTCCCTTCTGCACTTTTTGGCTCTCTTTACAACCCTGAAATATTACAGCACCTTTAATGTGCTTGCACAATGAACCAACATACATTATCATTGGGCCGTTGGTGGTGGTTGGCTGGTGTGCTACTGGCAAGTGTTTTTGTTGGGTGTTTATAAGTCTAAATAAACTACTTTTTCACTCCATCATTTTTAATAATATGTTTATATATACAATTCTGATGGCAATGAAGCACTTTTTATTTAATTGAAATTTATTGAGGGAGAGAAAGGAAAGAATTTATACTTTGTTAAAATGCAATGCAACTTTACACATATATTTCTTACATTATTTTGTTCACCCAACTACTGAGTAGGTTTCATTTGTACATTCTCACATTTTTATTGAACAAACATTATCGAATTGAGCGAAATATGTTTGTATAACAAGGTCATTTTAGGGATTAAGAGAAATAAACAATGATACAGGTTTGAGGAAGCCACATAACTCCCTAAGCTAATTCTCACCAGAAAACACAAGAGAACAATATTGAAATGCTCATCAAACATGAAGCTCTACCAAAGTAAAGATAGATTCAGATTTTTTCCCTCCTTGGTTTGGCAAAATGTCGTAGCCTTTTTCAGAGTGAACAAGTTTGACACAATAGTTTCAGGCGAGGTGTTTCTGTTGTTTTTGTTCAATAAATTAGTGATGGCCAAATGATCAGGCTCAAAAAGAGCCTGAATTCCTGGGAATTCAGGCTCTTTTTAGTGAGCCTGATCATTTGGCTCAGCTCGGCAATAAGAGCCGGCTCTTTGGAAACTGCTCTTGATGATTGGTGTATCGTTTGCGACCGAACGAGTAGAGCCGAGTCGTTAAATACAATGGAAAAAACACACAAATGGGACTAGAAACATTGAACAGGTAAATGTGTGACAAAAAGATCAATGATTAAAATGTATTTCCATTTATTGTAGTAATCTTTGATCCACGTACTGTAGTTTTCATATACTCTGGTTTGACATTAGGATGTGAATGTTCCCTCTTCCTGTTGGCATCTGAGCATTTCTAGTTCTAGATGGTAAGAGTCTTCAGTAATGTAGCATGTCGTTTAAGATGGAGGTTGTTTATGTGTAACAGGAAGTGACACGCTGCTAATGCAGACTCTCAAGTGATGAGGGAACGCTGCTTACATCGTCAAGAAGCTTTCCACAGAGCAAGCATATTATACGGCAAACACACGTTTCACAAATAGTTTTATAGAATAAATCTGTATATAAATCATTATTATACTTAATAATATATAAGGGGACCCCTAAGGTGAGATAACTTTAGTGATTTTCAATCAATCAATCAACCAGAACCTGAAAAAAATCAATCCCATGAATCCTATTCTCTCCTCCCTCTACTGGTTTCCAATTAATTTAAGGGCAGATTTAAAGGCGCTCCTACTTACTTATAAAATCCTGCAGGGATAAGCACCATTCTACCTGTAGGACTTTGCTAGTCCCTAGTGTCCTTTTCTGCCCCTCCGTTATTAAGGGGCTGGCCTTCTATACATTCTAAAACTAAAATTAATCAGCAGGAAACAGAGCGTTCTCTAATTGAAAGCCTTATCTGTGGAACAGTCTGCCACCAGTACTCAGGGATAGTGATTGAGTTTTTTAAATTGTACTTAGCATGTTTGCTTGTTAGGTAATGGGGTGACATAGATATATGGCCTGTCAAGCACTTTTTCAGAGTGTAACTGTCATTAAGGGCTATACAAATAAAATTGACTTGACGTGCCTTGACTTATATGTAAATGGAATATAAATGGTTTCTGCACAAACAGACTTATTTCCTCACTTGTAAGTCTGCCAAATTTGTTAATATTTAACAAATATTTACTGACTGGTATTTGTTAATACCAGTCAGTAAATGAGAGATCACACACATTATCACAATATGAAAAATATGCTACATAGGCACAGCCCCTCTAGGTTACGGAACAGGTCAACAGATGGCGGAGAGAGAGAGAGTACTGTATGATTAATCACAGGCGACTGTTGGATGGGCGAGACAGTAAGGATTTTACTGGTAGGAAGGGAGAGAGAGAGAGAGACAGAGAGAGAGAATGTAACTTAAGGAAAAAAAGATAGTAAATGGATGGAGGAGTGACGCACACGGACAGACGAGAGAAGAGAGAAAGAGAGAGAGAGAGAGAGAGAGAGAGAGAGAGAGAGGGAGGGAAAGAGTGAAAGCCAGATGTTTTGCCGGAAAGAGGTAATAGGAGAATACACACACATACCCCCACACACACACATATACACACACACATACACACACACACACACACACACACACACACACACAGAGCATACTTTTTGTTTACAGCACAACTCAGACAGCCAATACCTCTGAGAGATAATGGGTCGGGTGGGTTTACTCACGCAGGAGACCAGTTATCAACGCGTGATGGAGCGATCAATACATCAGCCAGACAGCTGTTCAGGGGAGGCGGCTGGATGCTAGCTACTGAATAGAGCTAATAGACACAAAACCAGACTCATAGAATAGACAGTTAGCCAATGTAACGCAATGACCAATAAGTCCTACTACAGGGTTTATTTGCAGAGATGGTAATGTTTTTTTGTTGCTATAATTTAGTAATTTAACTTTGTCCCATAATCCAATCATGTATCTTTCATTTCGCCTCTGGCATTAATAAAGTTAATCTTATCTAAAAGCGACTTACAGTGAATCTAGATTCATGTCATTAAGGTGCCTTCTAGTAGAAAAGTGCTGAACCCAGGGCCAGGGTCATACTCCAACCACTACACCATCCTTTTTTCCTTTCAATGCTTGCTTAAAAGCTTTACAAGGTGGAACAACAGGCCTGCCAACTAGCAACATCGATTTTAGGAACAGCAACTAAAACCAGCAAGGCTGTCAACCAATCAGATAAGATTACAGACACACACATGCAGGGGATGGCTCCAAATCTTACAGGGTACGCAGAATAGGACATGCATCTACGTATATATATACTATATACACTACGATATATATAGTGTATATACACAATATATACACTATTTTTGTACTACAAATGACTATAGTGTACTCGAATGTACTACACTGTAAATGCTTGTTGAAGCCTGTTTTTGCATTGCTCCACAACTACTACTACTACTACTACTACTACTACTACGACTTCTACAATATTTATAATCAATTCCAATGAATTGAGGGTAAAAACAACTGCAGGCCATTAGGTGTGGGAGTGAGCCTGCACTTAAGTCAGAAGGGTTTAAAAACAGCTTCATTGCCTGAAGATGAAGTGCGCTTATTTAGAATGGGGAGGAGAGGGGAGGGGGGGGGGAGGAGGCGTGGGCGGAAAAGAGGAAAAGAGAAGAGGAGAAGGCAAAGACATGCACAAGAGAGAGGGAGGAGCAAAGGGGAGCAGATGACAGGAGAGATGGAGATGGGACGGAGGGCCGAAAGGAGAAGAGGAGAAAGGAGAGGAAACAAAAGGAGAGGACGGGGAGAGGAGTTGGAAGGAGAGGAAATGGAGAGAGAGAGAAAAGGAGGGGTAAGAGGATAAAGGAGGAGGTGGAGTACAGAGGAACTGAAAGGAGAGGAGAGAGGATGTCACCGGAGAGGAGAGACAAGGAGGAGAGGGGAGAGAAGGAAAGGTGACAGAAGTGGGAAGGAGAGGGGAGGTCAGAAGAGGAAGGGAGAGTGGGAAGAGTGAAGCTGGGAGAGAGGGAGAGAGAATAAGAGAGAGGCGCAGAGAGGTTTTACATGAAATATTGATACACCGTGTTTCTGGTAGGTTTTAACATGTGTCAACTGACCATCCTACTTCGCCAAGGAGCAGCTCCAGATAGGGCGACAGCCAGCACTACCCCGTCACTTGTCGGGGATGACAGCCCGTCTGACAGACCTGTCGGGCTCTCCATCTGTCTCGCCTGCCTGTCTGTCTGTCTGTATTTCCACTTCTGGGCTGTCTGAACCCTGCTTGCCTGTGTCGCGGACTGTCTGTGTTCATCTGTGTCTTGATGTGAATGGGATAAACGGGAAACAACGACGCTTTGAGTCAAGCGCTCCTCAAGATGTTGCATTGGTGCCACGGGTCGAGTTTGGGGTCTACCTGCTGGCCCATGCATACGCACACGCCTGACACACCCATACGCTGTCTGTCCCTCCCCCTTCAGACCCCTCTGTCTGTCTGTCTCTGTCTGTCTGTCCGTTTGCCTGGCTGTCTGTCTTCCTGCCTGATCCACCTCTCTTTAGATACTCGCCTAACTGTCTAGTGGTCTATCTGTCTCACCTGCCTGTCAGTCCTTCCTTTCCTGGACTGTCTGACCCCCTGCCTGTCTCTCTGTCCGGCTGATCGTTTGTGAGGTTCAGAGCTTGCACATCCCCCCCCCCCCCGGAGTGGGGGGGGGTAGAGAGACAGAGAGGGGGAGTGGGAGAGAGAGAGAGAGAGAGAGAGAGAGAGAGAGAGAGAGAGAGAGGGGGGGATGGAGGGCAGGAGGGAACGATAGAGAGAGGACAGTGAAAGCAGTGAGTCGGCGTGTCACTCTTTTCTCCACAGGGATGTGAGACATTACTGTGGTGACTTTGACACTTAGCAAGGTGGCACAACACACACACACACACACACACATGCACACACACAGATATTGAAAGACAGACACATACACGCACACACACACACACACACTCACTGAAACACAAAAACACACCAACAGATGCGCATGTACTCACACTTACATGCACACACACATACCAAAAGATACAAACCAAGACACAAACACATGCACACGTGGAAATACACACCCAAACACACACACACACCCAAACACACACACACACACACACACACACACACACATCATAATCATCATGACAGCACCACAGGGATACGGTTCACCATGAACAGTTGGATGCCTTTTCAATCAAAATGTCTGAAAAAGGACAACAGGACAGACAGACAGACTGGAAGAGAAGGACAGAGAAGGACAGACAAACAGAAAGAGCGAAAGACATCAGACAGACAGACAGACAAAGGCGGGACAGGTAAACATGCAGACAGAACTAGATAAACTAACAGAAGTTGAGAATGATGGGAACAACAAAGCAAGGATCAAAGAGTCTTGAGAAGAGAAAGAGAGAGAGTGAGAGAGAGAGAGAGAAAGAGAGCAAGAGAAAGACAGAGAGAGAGAGAGAGAGAGAGAGAGAGAGAGAGAGAGAGATGGGGGGAGGGGGCCACGCTGACAGCATCAGCTCCCCTGACAACCACGGCAACCTGCGTGGTCTCCGGCTGTCAGGGAGAGCGCATGCCGCCCGCCGCCCGACGCGTCAAAACCAAGTCACGGTGACAGGATGGAAACCGTGGCAACTACCTAGCGGAGTCTCCCTAACCTAAGACATAGCAGAGCAGCGCCTTTCCAGAGGTGTAGCCTTTGTTTTCGCTGCATAGCCACCACTGGTTTAAGATGTTTCAGTATCAGCTTTCATAACGTCGTAACTGTCCGACGTAACTGTCCGTTCATATTATAATAATAAGAATGGTAATATTATTATTTTATACTAATTACAATAATACAATTGTAATCTTGTCAAGTCTTATCGAATTATACTATATTATAATAATAATTATAATATAATATAATCTTCAAGTCTACTGTCTGTATATACCTTTTTTTTTGTTTTATATATTCAATTTGTATCCATCCAGGACTTGCAGTTTTTGCACCTGAATTTCTTGTCTGGGATCAATGAAGTACTGCCTTATCTTATTATCTTCAGAATACGGTGATAAGGTGTACATTATGCATAAATATACTAGTGTAGCGATAAGAACAGACCTATGCTGACTTGAAGGGGCCTGGGCGTTCCCAGAGTTCAGTGGCATAGCCAGGAATTGATTTCAAGGGAGGTTGATAAAGTTTCAGAAACATACATTCTGAACAACATAAAAATATATATCTATATTAGGCTTTATGCAAAATAGATATTGACATTAAAAGCTTTTTTTTTTTTTTTTTTTTTTTTAATATTTTTTTATCGATATAATATATAATATTATCAATATGCGATTTGGGAATCTCGGGAAACCAGGTATAAATAGAGATACACTTTTCTTCATATTTTGGATTTCTATATTTCAGAGGTTTTGCTTCCATGGGGGGAATATCAAATACGCAATGACGTTTCAAATTAATACAATTGCATTCTAGGCACATTGTTTTCATGCAGCCCGAAGAAGACGAGGGACACAGGGGGGCAGAGGGGGAAAGAGTCATCCGTTCCCAATCTTGTTAGGGGGCAAAGGCACCCCACGATCCAAACCAGAAATTCATCATGATAGAAAATCATTCTATCATGATTATAAAAAATGTAGTACAGAGCAAGAACTCAAGCAATCAATCAATAATAAGGTCAATCTAGACAGTACCAAATATATGAGTAACCTATGTCAGCATTATGTATAAAATCCCACAGAATCGTACAACACCCCCAGTCTAGCCACAAGGGGTAGTGCATAAGGGGACAGGCTATATCATGTAAGGAGGGGTTTGGTAGAGGTTGGAGAATATCAAGGGCACTGGGGATAAAGTAAATGCAATATGGTGAATGAAAAAAGTACTTTCTTTTCCAATGTGACTGACAATTAGCCTGGAAATCCAGACCCACATCTAGAAAGCTATAGGGTCTGGCAACGAGTAATGAAATTGGCCCAACTCGAGGGGCGGCCCCAAGCATGCATTTGAAAATATCACTGCACACAATTGGATAACACTATGACCAATCAGAAGAATACAAGAGGTGATATCCAGACCAGCGGGGCTAACCAATAGATAAGACTCTTCGTATCCAGTCGGTAAAACAGCAACGCTTTTGGCCCGCCTATATCAGATACACCGATGTGATTGGTTAATGTTCTGGGCCAGGGGAATTGGGGAGTGAGTATATTGCTCATTCCCAGAGTGACTCGCTGAGAAAATTCAAATTGTGCTCTCGTGAGAACTCTGGATTTCCAGGGTAACTGACAATGTGAATTCAGATGCATGTCATCAAGGAGCTGCAGGGGTCAGAGTTTCTTGCTCTTGGATACCTACAAGTAGTGGACACTGGGGATCGAACCCATTGCCTTTTGGCAGGGTAGAAAACACACCCTAACAATGTCCTGCAACTAGTATCTGCTATGAGGTGGATGCTTTCATTCACAATGTATTTCAATACACGGAGGTCGATGCATTTCATTTGGAGAGCGAACCCATGACCCTCTGCTGTTGTTGTGGACCCACCTAAGCTGGCGGTCCTTGCAGACGGCCGTCATGACCAGCAGATTTCCCAGAATGCTCATCAGCATGACCAGAGACAGGAAGCAGATGAGGGCCAGCCGCTTCACCATCCCGTCGCTATGGAAACACAGGAAGCAAACAAGGTGTGTGAGTTTGTGTGCCTGCGTGTGCGTGTGCATGAGTGTGTGTGTGTGTGTGTGTGTGTGTGTTTAAGTCAAGATAAGTTGTTGGTGGTGGGAAGTGACATTTGCCCACAGTCACATAACAGTGCATACCGATGTCATCATGGCACAGGTAGTTGTAGGGGGAATCTTGCACAAGGGTGCCTACAGGTGCAATATCGACAATAGGGATCCAACCCAGTACATATTATCCGCTTGAATCGGAACAGACAAGACATACTAGACTATCTTGTCCAGGGAAAATTGATTATTTTCTGGTTCATTCCGTCCACACAAAGATGCAGATGTATGATGCAAGTCCCCTCCCCAAGTGTTTTTGGCAGCGTATGACACTGCAGCAAGAATCAGTCTTCATGTGCTGAAGCCTTTATCATAATCAGCACAAGCAGGATTATTTATGCATGGTTTCCCCAAATAATATGCCCCAATATTCATCCTCAGCTTCCCGTCTCTATGGTTACAGTGCTGAGGGGAGAGAGTCACTGGAATCCATGAAACCTTAACAGAATATATGAGTTGTATTGGTCCAGGAAGGTAGTGTGGTTAGAGGACAGTCCTTCTGCCGGTGGCTTAACACTTTAAGTCATTCGCATCACACACAAATTCATCCTTTCCACCTCACATAACTCCCTCCCTCCCTCACATTCACTCACTCACTTTGCCCTCTCAGCTCCCCTCACATCAATCACTTAGTCACCTCCCCTCTCCTATGCACTTACCCACTCTACCCACTTATTGACACGCTGACTCATTCACCCACCTCCCCTCACATAAATCACCCACCTCAGTCATTCACTGAACTCCATCACCTCCCCTTACTCACTCACTCACTCCCCTTCATCGCCCACTTCCTCCCCAAGGTTCCCAGTCACAACACAGTTCTGTCAAAAGCATGACATGTGACGGCAACTGCATCTATTTAACTAAATGCATAGATTTTCTGCTGCCTCTCTGGGCATCGCTCTATCTTCAAACATCAGATCTGATATGTTGTCTGATATCCCGGTCAAATGTTTTTGGCTTCAAAACCTGGGAGCTTCAAAAACTGTTTTGTTTCGTGTTGCCATGGCAACGGCCCAAACACGCCAACCCCTATATTAGGAGTAGGATGACGGAGCCACCGAGATGATTTCATGTAGAATACCTTGAAGAGATCGCTGAGGTTCAGGAGAGGCCATGTACATGAGCCACTTACGAGACTCTGCAATGCTTTCCCTAAAGCCCCCTAGGGATGTCTGTATTTAACACACACACACGCACACACAACTCACATACTGTAAATGCATTTAATGTACGTTGTATTTATTCATATTACTTAATTGTGTAGCATCTGCAGTAGCTAGCTATCACTGCTGTGTACAGGAATGGGTTGGCCTAGCGATTGTTAGTACTTGCACTTGGTTCTATGAACATCTTTACTGTACCAACAGCGATATATTGTTTCACTTCTTATGACAGATTTACTTATTGTTTTGTTTATTGTATTACTTAAGTCACTTTGGATAATAGCGCGATTCATGCTTGCTGTATTCGTCATCTAGGGATTAATATGTTGATATTATTGTATCCTACAGCTACACACTCACAATCACACACAAAGACGCAAAACACAAAGCTTTGATGCACGTCCTGATGTGTGATCCGCCTTCTCCTGAACACTAACCAGTCACCTCTCCTCCCTGGCCCAAAACATCCATCATGTTAAACTTCACCTCCGACTCTGGGAGATGAGAAGAAAGCAAGTCTGTGTTGCTTTTAATGATCTGTGTTGTTATTGTGCTCGGTGCGTTGTGGAAGCGCATTCCCTCAGTATCTGGCGAACGATTCAGCGCAGAGTGGCGGGATCACAGATGAAGTCTCGCCTTTAATCTCTGCTACAAAAACCCACTAATCAGAACAAACGCTAATCAGACCACATGCTAACAGCACGCGGTATGGAGGTATTATTCACACACACCCATGTGCACACACACAGAGACCCACACACATGCACGGACACAGATAGTGAGACCCGCACACATACACACACACACACACACACACACACACACACACAGACAAACACACAGACAAACCTCTACAGAGACACAAAGACAGACACACACTTACACAAAAAATAGACACTGATTGACAAACACATGCACACACATGCATGTGTACACACACACACACACACACACACACACACACACACACACACACACACACTCACACACAGAGGTAGTACATATAAGAGACTATCAGGGTATGTAGAGGTACAACCCTATTATATGACTGCTCCATAAGAGTTATTCTGTCCGTTCCAGGTGACGCGGGTGAATGGTGAGTAATCTAAGATATGTGTCAGACAGCTGGCTGACAGGAGGCTCTGCCAGATGTGATGTGAATGAACAGCACTGCTGTAATGTTCATTTATGCAGACACGCATGCACATGCACACGCTGGGGCCGGTATGCTGCTGTCACCGGCTGCCTGTGCAGGCTTGGAGCGTGCATAAGAATATACAGTATATTCTAATAATCTGAGGCATTTTGATGAATGGAAGACGCAGGCCTAATTAAGTTGTTAGTTGTTTATTAATTGATCAAACCTGAAAAACCCTTCCTTCCTAACCAAGGAACAACAAAGAGGGTTCGTCCCCCAAAAGGAACCCCAACTTTAGTTCCTCAACACAACACAAAAACCATGAGCACAAAACACAGGTACCGTTTAGTAGCATGCAACAGAACTGAAAGAACAATTAAACAACACATGCAACACAATCTTCACTAGATTTCACTTCACGGGATGCTACAATATGTATAGAGAGAGAGACTGAGAGAGAGAGAGAGAGAACAAGACTATAGCCATTAAGGAAGAAAGAGGGAGAGAAACAGATGATTGACAGTGACAGCAGACCAATATTTATTGACAGCTAGAGAGAGAAAGATTTAAAGAGAACACTAAAAATGATAGAGAAGATGACAGTAACAGCTAGAGGTCCAAAGCGAGAGGGCGAGCAAGTGAGCGATTTATGAACATACGAACGAACGACCCTGAAGACACCTGATACAGCTGACCTTTGACCGTCCGTTGAGGTGAACACACACAAAATCACACTGAGCAATCAGCCCGGATATGACATAATGGAGGTAAGGGGGGGGGGGGGGGGGGTAAAGAGTTATTTGTCCGTTGATATATGTCCTGCAATTCCATTGACTTTCTTTCTAACCTTCTTTCTTTCTTCTTTCCTTCCTAGCTTCCTACCTTACTAATTTCCTTCCTCCATTCCTTCCATCCTTCCTCCTCTCTTACCTTCCTCCTCCACCCCTCATCGTCAAAACCAGGAAGGTATATTTACCTTCCTGGTTCCTTAACCTTCCTTAATGTAAGTGGAGTCAGCAGAGATAAATCCAACATCATGACAATGCAGTAAACAGGTTATTCAGTGCAATTCTATACATATAATCAACTGCACGGCTATGATTAGACATGCAGGCTAGGTTTGTAGCCAGGGCTCGGGTCATAGCGTTTTGAAGACAGAATATAATTGCTGGCTGACACTGCTGTAGCCTAGGCTGTAGCATCCCATTATTGCAAACAATAGCTGCAAGACAGCTATGGTGTTTGACCCTGGGAAAACAAGTAGTCTAGTATGCAGGCGGTGACCGCAGTTTTTTCTTTGTGGAGAACAAGGCCAAACTTACACTGCAAGCCAGCCAAGACCAAGTGCTCCAGCCATGTGAAGCCAAGCCAAGAGGACACTTCACGACAGGCTGTGGAATGTTCTCATTATACCACAGTTAAGGGGCGTGTCGGGACGGCGACCCCCTTAACTGTGGTATAATGAGAACATATCACTGACTGAAGTGATCTATTGCTTTTATAAAATGGTTACGTAAGTATGGCGAAATGAAAGTCATAGACACTCTCAATTTTGAAAAAACGAGAAAGTCGGAAAAGCATTTTTTTAACGAATACAAAAATGTAGTCCCTCCTGCCTGCCTGCAAAGTGCGCGGCGGTTGCTATGCAACACACTGTAGCGTCCTTCAGAGAGAAGGCTAGAGACGGTAGCTTGGTTCGCCGGCAATTTAGCCTACTATCGAGCAGTTCACTCACCGTGTGCCTATTGCTTTACAACATTTCCACCCTCTCCATCAATCAACATATTTTTAGGCTTCAGTGAACTATGCTATGGCTTTTATATATAAATAAACAACAGTTCAAGTTAGGAGCAGAGTGATACAGAACTCCGTAAACTGAATGGGCGCCATAGCTGTGTGTATACGCTCATTATAACAGTTAGGAACCAATCAGATCGCTTGATTTAAGCAACCCGTTTTATAATTTGAAGGATATTACATTAATAATATTGTAGATCAAAAGCAGAGACTAATGAGTCACCCAGTTACACAATGCTGGGCGATCATGATGCCATCTGTATCATTTGTCAGGATTTTGTTGAAGTTGTGGACAGCGTACCACGTTTCATATATTATATATATATCAAAGAAAGGCAAGCAATCCGTCATTCCTTCTGACCACTTTGGAATATTGCCTCTCTTTGGCCTCACCATGGAAAACCGACCCCATCGTTTGAAACCCAACCAACCGCTTGTGTGTGTGTGTGTGTGCATATGTGTGTGTGTGGGGGGGGGGTGACCGTGTGTCAAGCCCACTCCAGGGTCAACAAATGAATAATCTTTTACAATTTCAAAGTCTGCCTCCGCCGTGTGTCTGTGTATAAACCTGCCAGTCTGGGACTTGCTTTGTGGGGTGGGGGGGGGGGGGGTCATCCCGCTGCACTGCGGACCTTGGGAGGGCAAGGGGTGTTTGGCCCTGTAAATCAGCTATGGGGCCCCTGGCTGGTATCCTTTCTGATTATTTTCCTTTCTGCGATGGGAAATGGAGCTGACGCGCGGCTCCTGCTCCACGGCCGGAGTGACAGGCGTGGAGCGCCATTCTGTTCCAATTACACTCTTGTTGTCTTTACCTCACCCAAGAGAAGGGGGAGAGGGGACTGAGTGTGGCAATGTGATGGGGGGAAATTGAATCAAAAATACAGTTTCAGTGGTTGCAGGAGAGACTCAACGCTACAGTGTCCGGTGTGAATGATAAAAGCACTCTTTCCTTTCGTTCTTTTTTTACTTTCCTTCCTTCCTTCTCTTATTCCTTCTCTCAAACCCTCAATATAGATGTGTTGACTGAGCTTGGGTTCCCTTTGTGAAATCACCAACTGGAAGTAGCTGTGTGAAGTCATGTGAAGGACTCCCCCGCTAACTCCAATTATTTCATTCTGTTCGAATGAAATAATTGTCTGGATGTATTCTCTGTGATCATGATCTCACTAATCCAGCTGCAACAGTGTCAATAGTCAACAGTGTCTTAGGTGAGTCAAGAGTAAGAGTAACCAAATAACAGAATGATAATAACATCACTCTCTCTGCTATTCAGAGACCTGAGACAGTATTCAGTGTCTTCATATTGATTGCAGAATACTCAGACACACTTCAACCCCCCCCCCCCCCCCCCCCCCCCCACACACACACACACACAGAAAATACACACACAAACACACACATACAGTTCGGCCTCTAATGTGAACATTTCTCTCACACAAACTGTTGCTCATCAGCTATGGCAAACAGCTGCACACTCTACCCCCCACAGATAAATACACACAAGTGTGCGCGCACACACACACACACACACACACACACACACACACACACACACACACACACACACACTAGTTACCAGGAGCTTGCCTCTTACCTATTCAGCTAAATACAGGAATGCATAATCTACAATCAATCATGTGTACACACATTATTAACCATACACTCACACACTCAAATTCACACAGACACTCAACAATCATCACACACACACACACACACACACACACACACACACACACACACATGCACACACACACACACACACACACACACACACACACACACACACACACACACACACACACACACTCTCTCTCTTCAATACACTCTTGAACAATAAATCTCAACGAACACTCAACATCAACAACATATGTTTGTCATCCAGCATGTAAAACCTCTGTTGTCTTTGTTTTAAACCCTCATTGAAGCTTCCTGCGTCCCCCACCACGCCGGCTACGGTCGACATACAGGTTGATCCTGGAACTACGGCGACCATTCTTGTTTACCCTTGGCCTGGCTTGATCTCACCAAATGGCTCCTGAAATGTTACAACACAGGGATGGCATATGGCATGTGACAAGCAGCAGAATGTTCAGCCAATGTTATGGATTATAGTTTTCTATGGGAGTGAGCGAACGAAATTAAGCCTCATCTTTTGGGTTATTCTGTCTGTACTGTGCCGGAGGACATTACAGTGGTTTTAGTAAACTCCGACGGTGATTGTTTTTTAAACTAAATAAGAGCATTGCTTCACACGTTACAAACTGCCTTTGGAATTATTCGAATGAATATTAACATATGCGAAATTTGATAAGGTGGCAGTTGCTCGGTTCTCACACATTCCAACAAACCGACATCATGACACTTCCCACCAGTGAACGTCTTAAAAAGTCATAAAAAGGACAAAGCTGTGCGGCTGGATCCAGACCAAATCCTCGACAGCTGATTGGTCCGCTGGAAAAACAAAACAGACTGCTATTTAGTGTGAATCATACTCAAATTAGACGCATATTAGGCAGCCGGTGCTGTAAATGTGGAACAAAACCCCTTGGGAGACATTGGAAGCCAGTTCCCCTCGTGGCGCTCTATGCCTCTCTGATCCCCACAGCCTCGCACACAGAATAAAACACGAGGGTTTTCTTTAACTTCCCGATCGTTTCCTGTTTCAATTATGGACCATTTATGTGTCTCGGAAGGGGGGAGGGATTGGAGCTGATGCAGGTGGCGGAGGGACCGGTGGGGAAGATGGGGAGGGGGATGAAATGGATTTAACATGGGGGCAGGGCTCTGTTGAAACTACATCATTGTAAACCTGACACAACCACCCCCGACCACCTACCACCCTGTCACACAAAGGGCTAGCTTCAGGGATGAGACTAGTGAAGAAAGTGAAGAAAGTTATAGGATAAAACCCCTTGAGACGTACTATCCCGTTTTCGAGGGGTCCTGACAAAAGACACAACGTGAGGTACAACACAAAATGCAACAAATAGCAGACACAACATTGCAACAATGCAACACATTACAGTTATACGAATGATGAAAGGACGAAAACAAACACACACACTCATGCACCATGCACACGCCAAGAATTATAGACAGCCACACCCGTTTTAACAACAGTAAATAGTGACAGTTAACAGGAGCAGGCAGTAGTGAGGTGAGAGAATTCAGAGAAGTTGGTATTGTTCCAGTCTCTAGGAGCCTTATAATTAAAAGCATTTTTTCCTAATTCAAGTGACATTTTGGCCTACATGAAAGGGGAAATGATTATTACGTCTAATGCAATCATTTGTTGATGAGTCGTTCCTGTAAAATAGGAATAGGATAGTTGAAATTAATACATTTGAAAAGAAACTGGTACCAGTGGAGCTGTTGTCTATTTTCGAGTCATTGCAGTTGATTGTATATTATACAGTGGTGAGTTTGAAAGTGACATTTTTGAAGCATTTTGATATCCAATGTCTCCATAGACAATAACAGGCAATAACAAGTTGGATACAGCTTCCTTTTTATATGGTATAACAGTTCTTTGATCTGTACAAAACACCAATAGAACTATGAATATTTTACATAAATAATTAATGTGATCTTTGTAAGATAATTCATGGAGTCAAACCATAGCCAGATATGTTACACAGTCAACTTTAATGAGTAGTGCACCATCAGATGTAAAAATGCAAAAATGATCAGTTACAGATTTAAGCCTTTGCGTAGTACCAAACAGCGTGATGCAAGACTGTGAGATTAAGAAATAGCCACAGTTTTTTTTTGTAAAAAAAATCTGTTCTGTATCAGGTCAAAGTTTGGGTCGAGAGAAGCAATTATCGATTATGTATATAAACTAGCATCATAGATTACTCTAGCATCTGCATATAAATGGATATTTTACAATTATCTCGTGCCCACTAACCAAGGAAGAACAGTAAAGAGACAGAGAGAGATCTAGTTGGTCTGATGAAAAAACTGCTTCAATTATAGTAACGCACCACATTTTTTGGAAGCAACGGTAACAGCGTTATAATGATGGGAAGAGTAATCAATTAGATTAGTCTTTAGTTGTGAAAAAAGTGTAACCCTTATTTTTGGTTTGGTAGCGTCCTCCAGTCACTTCTGGATCGTGGGAACATTCGGGTTACAATAAATAAGAACATACAGGCTCCCAGTACACCTGCATGTGCAGGTGTACAAAAAGTGGATAGGAACAAATAACTTCTCAACACAAGGACGTAACACTATCTATTTAAATGTTACCCGAAAATGTCTAGATTAAATGATAATAAAATAATTAATCTCAACAGTGTAATTTAAATGAAAATGAAAATAATGCGAACAATGTGAATTATAAGGATACAAAAGTAAAACTGTTAGTTAATAATTTATTATAGTCATTTATAAGGCCGTTATTCCAATCACTGATTTTGAGTATAATTAGGTGTGCAGGTCAATTCCACAAGAAGTCTGCAAGAGCCGATAGAAGTGAAATGTTGATTGAATACATCAGCGACATCTGAGCGTTCTTCAATGATACGATCTCAGTATCTGAGTAATTAACTGCCAGATATATTGAGAAGGTCATTTGCTTGTCTCGAGAACTGTCTTTAATTTTTGAAATGTTTAGAAAGTCAGCATAATGAACGGCTATTACATTTCTAGTTTAGAAATGTAGCTTCCCCTAAAATTTTAAAAATGAAATGGTCAAATATATGCTGTTGTGTTAACATTTCATTGACTAAAAATGTGTTAGAACACGTCCATCTCGAAGACGAGTTTGTTCAGAATCAGCCAATTATAGCAGGTTGACTGACTCGATTTCCTTCTCATTCATTCCCGTAGCATCACAGTGCATTTGCCTGTTGAAGCTCAGCATCCATCGACTTCAATGGGGCTGCATAGAACAGCTTTTTTTAGTGCGCCGAAAGTCGATGGTCATTGGATAATGCTGCGATTATGTCCCTTCCACAGACGCTCAGCGTCTCTGGGGGTGAATGGAGGAGGGGGCTGGCCTGGACACTGGGCTTCTGCGTGATGATTGGAGGGTTCGCGAAAGACTGATTTTCCGTTTGATTGACAGCGATTTTGAACTATAAAACGTCGCCGGAGCTCTCTTTAGTCTTTAGTCCTCAGTCCCATCGCGGATTTTGAAAGCAAGTCGAAAGACAAACTGCAACCTATTTCTTGATATTTGCTTGGCGAAATTGCTAGACTTTTCATTGTACATTTCATAGACTTATACATACAATTTCTTGTTTCAGTTTAACAGAATTCCCATATTTCCTTGTTTGAGTTATTATTGTTATTTATTGTTTTGGTAGTTGGCCATCACTTAGATTCAGGGAGCCTGAGGTCTGAACTTCAAGTCCTCAATTCAGGACTTACAAGGTAGGGGAAAGCCGTACGATTTCTTGGTGTTCCTTAAAGACATGGAGTTGGACAGTGCAATGCCTCAGCTTTACAAACTGTTCTCATTAGTGGCAACAATTTGAGCTACATCTGCAGGTGTAGAAAGGAGCTTCTCCTGTTTAAAGCGGCTCAAGTCCTACACTCGTAACACAATGGGCCATGGCCGTTTAAGCAGCCTGGCTCTGCTGGCCATTGAGAGGACACTGGTCAAGTCACTGGACAAGACAGCTAGTTGGTATGACAGGGTCACAGAGCATTTCCTTGAAAAGGAACAGAGAGCAGAATTTACATATAAATAAATTGACAATTTATATGATGTAGGCCGAAAATGAACTTCCCCTCTTTGAAAGACCAGCAGCCGCCACTGCAGAAGACAGATAGTCCTAAGCATCCTGCACAGTTGGTACTATTTGAAATCTATACCAATTTAAACCACCTAAATTCCTTAAAAAGTCCAGAAGCCAACAGGCATGATTGATTAACTGATTGATTCCCCCATTAGGTCAGAACCTGACTCACAGATGTTATTTTTCTTCAAGCGAAAGGTCACATATTGGTTTCCATGGGAATACTAGCTCCCCCTACCTCCTCCTCCTTCATATCAATAATATGAGAGAACCTAAACAACATAAATGTAAACTTTTCAAATTGTAATCTTACTCCAAGCCTCATCAAACCACACCAGCGTAATGCCCAGAAACCAGAGGAAAGATAAGCTTTTTGTCTTTCCTGAAAGACAAGAAATCAGTCTTGTCTTTCCTGAAAACAGTTGACAGGCTGCCCCTGGCAGCCTGTCAACTGTTTTCCACCATCCCTTTTTACATAATCTTGCTGTAAACCTTGACATTTGCGCGACTTTGTTGTATCTCTCTCGATCTTTGCGTATGTGATATTGTGACCTTCCAACAAAGAAGAAGTCACAAGAGAGCATTACTAAAGTATACCAGCATTTATACCGTAACACAGTATACCAAACATGTACGTACATGTTTAGCTTATGTTGTCGTGGTGTTTTCCCTTGTCTTTCATTTCCCTGTGTCTTTTACTGCACTAATCAGTAGTAGCGCTCCTAATTTTGTTGTTGTTGTCTGTAAAAAGACAATAAAGTCTTTCTATTCTATTCTATTCTACATATGTTGCACAATCCAGGTCTTTCATGAGACACTGCAGTGAGGAGTATAAGTCCTTGGGTAAGGAGAGTGTAATGACTAACGATCAATGAATGCTAGATAATAATAGATCTCCCAGCCAATTGTTTCTTGGTTTGAACCTCAATGTCCTCATTCCTAGCCCCTGACATGGTCCTCAATACCTAAAAATGGTGTCTCTGCTCAAGGACTTAATCATACACAGATTTCATCAATAACTATTTGCCATTGTAAAGGGCAGTGTGAGAGAAGCGAGTGGCTGCTCATCTTCTGGATGTTACGTGAAGGACAGCCATGAGCAAGAAGACAGAATATGCACAGGAGGGGGATCTAGTGATGGGGCAGAATATAGGAAGATACAACGTCAAAAGAGACAGAGAGAGAGAGAACATTAGAGGACAAAAACCAACACGGTCACAGGAATGAAGAGAGAAAGGAGAAGAGAGAGATGCAGGTGACGTGACCTCTGTATGTCTGACCAGTGAAGCAGACCTCCAGTTATGCCTCTCATAGCATCCAGTTAACACAACACAACTGTACAACCAGCCATGGAGACGCACACCACGCAGGGTACAGAGACAGCGTTACCACTGAGTTTGCGTGTGAGGATGGAGATGGAGGGGTTGGAGTGGTCATGGAGGTGGTGATGGTGGTGAAGGAGATGGTTGTGATTGTTGTGTGTGGGGGTGTTGGTGGTGATGGTGGTGGATGAGGAGGTAGGGTTGATGGTGGTAAAGGTGTGGTTTGCGGTAGAGTCGTGGTGTTGTCGGTGGTGGAAGAGTGGAGATGAAATGTCATGAAATGCATGTGGGACTAAGACTACGTCACCATAACCCTTCCCACTACTACATAACACAAAGATACCCCCCTCACCTGAAAGTTGATGGAACCACAACAGCAACGACAACCACTTCCGCCAACTGGACTAAGCAGTGTTGAGGGTGCAGTCAGCTCATTATGGGATGTCTAGAAGAGGGCTGTTTAGAGAACTCTGGGTCACGACACCAGTGGTGGCTCACAGTGCAGGTGGGTCATTACATTTTTAGCATAGAAAATACAAGAAATCAATCATTTGAAACTAATAATTTGAACGTGTTATAGCACCAATCCAAATGGCCAAAAAGGAAGAAAAAGTACCGCAAATGTCTTCATATGAAGTATTTGTTAGCTGGAGTCAAAGGTTTTTTTGACTCACAAAAAGTAAAATAATTGGAGCTGGGGACTAATCATACGGCTATCAGTGTTGACATGGCCTTAACGGATTGCTTTCATGCTAGCTTTTAGCTCAATTCAAATACTAGACAGCAAGACAATGAGCTCAACACACAAAATTTGGCTTTAAATATATTATGAGAAAATTGACTTTTGTCTGTAATTATTTTTTTAATTTTTAATTTTTTTTAATTTTTTTAAAACATACCCACAATTTTAAAACCTTGCTTTTTCCAATTTATGAGCACAATTGAAAAAAACAGAAACATAGGACGAGATTTTGAGATGTTTCCACAGTTCCGTACTTGATTGCTCACAAGAACGTGAACAGAACTCGAAATAATTATTCTATGGCAGACATGGGCTGTTTTTTGATCATATCTACTGAATAAATAATTAACATCCAAATGTCTCAATTCTCACACCAATAACATTATTTGGCACAAAATATTGTTTGGAAGATTCAGGTTCATTATTGACATTTACTACAAGCATGTGTGCGTGTGCGTGTGCGTGTGTGTGTGCGTGTGTGTGTGTGTGTCATGTGGACATAGTTCTGGTGCAGCATATGTCTCTAGGGGACAGCTGAACTTCAACAAAGCATATTGCGAACAACAACCATGTCATGTAGTTCAAACTCTGTGAACAAATTTATATAGAGTTTACATGCTGGCAAATATTCTATAATAGTAATAATACAAATCACTCAGGATTCTTTTGCCTTTCGCTTTCTAAAGTAGACTGGCCATAGGGGTCCATCTTATCCAACACGCTTGGGGTAGGACCACACACGCACACAGGCAAACACACACAATCTGATTACCAGCTGTCCCTATCAATTGGTATTTATCATTTTTCCAGTTGCACTAAGCAGACCTTCTCTCGACTAATGGACTGTCTAATGAAACTTTAATCCCGTTATATCCTGCATCGTTCCTAACAAAATCCAATAAATATGATAAATCATTGCCAACTGATCCTTTATTTTCCATAGAGAATGACACATCTATCTCAGTGTGTTGTCTTTCAAACACTCACAAAAAAACATTGATATATTTAGATTAATTCTGTGTCAAATCTCTGCAATCAATATTTGTTTAACTAAATGGATAAGAAATGCAATGTGTTTTACAATAATGAGACTCCCAGTTAAGTCCTGGAATCAATTAAGTAAACAATAAATAATCAATCAAGTATGAATAAATTAATGATCCACTAATCTCTCCACCACAGTCTCTGCTACGAGCTCAGAGGGATTATTACTGATGTAATGTGACCCATTTCAAAGTATAACAGGATATTTTATCTATTATAAATTTTATCTATAATAGATATTATTATAAATAACATTCCCATCAACCGCTCTGGGTTGTTGCCTATCGTCCACAACCAGGATAGTCTCTGTGGTTAGCTTCGATACCCAATGTCTACAGCCTAACCTGATGCAGTGGTCACTTACAATTTATTTTAGAATCTTTACCGCCCACTAATCTCTCCACCGCAGTCTCAGCTACGAGTACAGAGGGATTCTTACTGATGCCATGTGACACATTTCTAAGCAGAACAGGATATTAGGGGCGGAGCTCAATGTTGGAGGGGTCAGGGAGTGTAGGGGTGCACTGATCATTACTAAGCCCAATTATTGATTGTATATAACATTCCATTCTAATTTATTTAACTTTCCAAATGTAGCATACTCTGGCTAGTTTCTCCAAATTGCCTACCCCACCTTTAATATATGTGCATAGTAGCTACAATGACTAGATTTACATTTACCTAATCATGTGTATAGATGAGTGAATTTTGAAATTCTCTTATTGTTGCTCCACAGAGTTTGATGAAGAGATCTGTTGCTAGGTTTCGGTTCATAAGACCTCCCAGCATCAATGGCCTCTTTTCATGGAATGCCGATGGCCAAGCAATTCAAATGTTCATTAAAATCATTCTACTGTTCGGTAGAAAATTACTATTTGTCGAAAAAGAGCAGCATAATAAAGTCGAGGTACTAGTGGTGTGTGCAGTAGATGCTATTCTTATTATCGGTTTGCCAATTCACTGCACGTATTACTTATCTTTACAAGATCAGAGTCAAGCCTAAAGCCCAAGAGTTTACCCAAGAAATAAGCACACAAATCAATTTCACTTTAGAAAGAGGCAATTATCTGGAATCAATATTTCAGTGAAAAACAAAAGTTAAATTATGCAGTACTACGTAGGCAGACAAACATGAATACATTTATTCTCCACATAGAGAGAGAGAGAGAGCTGTCCAGTAAAACCACAGTGTTCTACTGGTGGACACTAAGAGCTGCCAAGTACAACCACACTATTCTACCAGTAAATACTGGGAGCTTCCCAAGTAATACCATAGCCTCCTACTGTTGGAAACTAGGAGATGCTCAGTACAACAACAGTCTTATACTGGTGGACACTGAGCACTGCTGCCAGTACTTCTACCTAGTCTTCTATGTAATGTATGTCTTCTACGTGTAATTAATTGAAACATTCAGGATACTGATTATTGAATACAACTTGGATGTCAAGACATTAATTCAAGACTTAATTGTATTACTACATTTAGTTTTTGTGTGAAAGCCCAAAAGATGATGGAGTGATTAAAAAATGGCAGGCTACTAACTATATCAAACCCTTATGCACTTCATGTTTTTCAGATTTCAATGTTATGGCCCCACTAAAATGAGACACAGACTAGAAACTAATTGATAAACACTACGAGCTTCCTGGATTACCCACGGTGACTAACACAACAACAAGTGTTAACAGACAACTGAACGGACAGCAGAACTATTACGCAACAGCATTGAAGATCTGGGAACACACTTGATCCTGAACATCCGCCGCATCCGTAAAAGAGAGGAGGAGTGATCAGTTACCAGAGAGCAGCAGATGAGTGTTGGGCACACTGCGTGTGATGTGAAACATTAGTACAAACTCCCTGACCAATCAGAACCATCTGTGCCAAGCCATGCTCATGTGAAATCACAGATTCCCTGGGAGACGCGCCGGTTAGTGGGTCAGAGATGCTGAGGAGGTTTCATGTATGGCTCTGGTGTCTGGCTACGGTTTCATGGGCACAGATGGAATAACAGACTCTCTGTGAAGACAGTCTCTCCTCTGTTCGGTAATACGACAAGCTACTGCACTCCCTTTGGTGCCGGCCTAGTGCAATTAGAAGCCATTTGCTTCATTTAACTGCGAAAGAGGAAGTTGAATTTAGGGATCGGAGGTTAACCCATGTCATCTGCATACAGGCTGGGTTACGTGCACCTGTTCAAGACATAACTACACTCAGAGACAGGCGGTTTCCCGTATGCTCTTTATATTATGAAGACCACCAATGTCACCAGATGTCAATGAATTTACATTGTTGTGTGTCAATTGAATTGTGTGAATTTTGGAAATTTTTGGCAGACTATGCTCTGCATCTATTTCCAGTATTTCAATTCAAGAGAAGGAATAACACTGAAAGCTTGCATAATTCATGCATCCAGGTTGAGTCATAAAAGCCCTTGTTAATGGCAGCGTTCATCAGAGCCATCATCAGTCACACGCTGGAAATGTGTGAATTGCGACAGTAAGAAGCCGTGCACAAAATATATTAATGCAGCAAGGGAAAGGAGGTAGTCATTATACTTATGACTATTGGTACTATGTGTGTGTGTGCGTGTGTGTGTGTGTGGGTGTGTATGTGCGTACAGGTGTGTGTACATAGTATTTGATGTTAGGGATGAGAGTACCATCCATAATGTGTATAATTTAAGATGTGGGGTAATCTCAAGGTTTAAGACGGTTGCTATGATAGAGGTAATGTAATGACGAGGACGTTTCCACTCCCAGCTTAAATGTTCCGGATTCGTTCTGAAATGTCTTCTTGTGCGTTTGCATAGTTGAAAAATATGTCCTATCCCCCAACCAGCTCCTTAATGACCTGTATCTTGAATTCACTCTAAAACCCTTTGAATAAGTGTCTAGTCTAAGGAGACCACGCAGATATTCAAGTTTGTATTTCACAGTGAATATCAGTCGGTTCTTGGCTGGCCCATAAATTATTTCCACATATGGGCACAGCAAATCTGATGAAGTAACTGAGTGACGCCATTTCTCTCTTGGCTTAGGCCTGACCCAGCAGTACATCAGCCAGTAAAGCAAAAACATCTCTTTTGAGAAAAGCGATGCTAGTTTCTGTAATTTAAAGTTCTAATCAGATAAAGCAGTTGTAATTCCTGGGTCGATAGCACTTTGTTCCGATGTTACCGTTGTCTCTTACTTCAGCATCACTCTTTGTCCCGTCGTCAACCGACCCTAATTGCCTAGTGCTGATTAGTCCGCTGTTGCCAGAGTGATCTTCAACAAGAAACTGAAATGTGAACTTGATGAGATCAGTATGGTCTCACAAGGCAGAAAAAAAAACTAAACCACTAAATAACTAAATGGTAAGAAGGTTGAGGATGAAAAACAACAACAAACGTGAAGAAAGGAACATATAAACTACCTTTTAAACTTAACAGTGTAGTGACTTTGGTCACTACACTGCACACTACGCTACACTACACTACACTCGCATGACTAAGTGTGCAAACATGTGTGTGACAAGATGGTCTAATGAAGGATAAGGGGGGGTCCGTTGGGGGTAGAGGGAACAGACACAGTCCCAGGTGAGTGGAGATGATGGGCTCTAGGACCCTGGGGAGCTACAGTAACAGGCCTTCAGGGATGATGGGGAATCTGACAGCTTGTTATATAATGACATGTGCATGCACACACACACACACACACACACACACATACACACACAAACACACACACACACACACACACACATACACATGCTCACAGAAACAAACCACCAAGGAGGAATCTCCTCTCCCACCTGGGACGCCCACTCTGTGCGGATGGGTCTTCCGTTTTTGTGTATTTGTGTGTGATTGTGTGTGTGTGTGTGTGTGTGTGTGTGTGTGTGTGTGTGTGTGTGTGTGTGTGTGTGTGTGTGTATCAAAGCAACCGTGAGAATCAATGTCTGAGTGAGCTAATTAATTCCGCTTGAGAAATCATGTAAGCAAGCCAAAGTTACAGGAGACAATCAGGGGAATATCAAAGGAAGAACAAGCGAATGATCAATACGAGTAAAGCAAATGAAAGGTCGATTCGATTGGCTCAATAACTTAAACGACACAAGACCCAAAGGACTTCTTGATGTATGGATGGATAAATAGAGTTCTTTTTTAAGACCAGTGAAGGGGGTTGTCGGCGGAAGCCACTTGGCTGCGGCAGGCTCTGGGTGTGTTTGTTTTAATGCTGTCTGGATGTGAACGGCGCTGCCAAGCGTGCCCATCCGAAAACCAAAGTGTTGGCCTGAGGTGCAGCGAGAAGATAAACAAAAGGGAGAAGAGGTCGGCGGTGGATTGCCATAAGAAGGAAGACTGAAACAGCAACAGATCCGATTGACCTGGCGCTCTCCGACCCTGGGGCCCTACCTGACCCTGTGACCCCTGACCCTGTCTGACACCAGAGAGCTGATTCATTCCCGAGGGGTCTCCCTTGCATTTTATACAACAGCTTCCTCCTCAGTATCAACCACAACGTATTATCCATTTTTTGTAATAAACCCTGCTTTAAAACATAGCTTTTTATATTTTTTATTACTTCTTAGTAAGAAATGTGCATTATCACATTACATTACATTTATATATGACAATATAATGTAATGTTATTGTTTTATTTACATCCTCTTAAATGTAGATAAGTGATTTTTGTTATCTTAAACTGTAATTTAGAAGTACTTTGTACTTCAGAGCTTTGTATTTTAGTTTTTCATGAAAAACGCAAATCAAACTAATGTTTAATTTGTGTGTTATTAGCTGCTTTCACATATGGACGTACAACCGTCTATTCTCCCGCTATTCTCCCGACGGGCCGTATATGTGAATGACATATCCTGACGTTGGACCTCCTGAAAAAAGACTACCCCTGAGGTAGTATTTTAGCCGGTGGAAATGTTAATTACCTTATATGTGAATGTGCAGTAGAATGTCGGCATTTCACACCAGTTGAGTGGGCGTGTTGATGACGCTTCGGTCTACGTTTGCACGTCATTGAGTGGTACCCTAAACGATAATCAGCCTGTTGCCTTTTGTTCCCTGAATGGTTTAAAAAATATTTAAATGTGGCACTACAGTCATTCCTGGTGAACGCTAAATGATAGGTCTTATCGTAACCCTCAAAGTACACATCATACAATAAATTACAATACATTTCACAGTTCACAGCTGCACGCGTATATAGAAAATGTTTTTTTTATTATTATGTTACACCTTTCCTGCTGGCGGCTCCCAGAACGTAGTCGAGGAGCACAGGGCCGATGTTTTCTCGGGAGTACCACCCTTCACTTTGACCAGCAGTGGGTCTGCTTATAGGTCGGAATATGGTCGGAATGAAGCGGCCACCGATTCTTGACAGTCTGGGTACTTTATTGTTAGTTTCACTAACTTTACAGTACACGTTTGCACAGACACAACCGGACTTGTTCATTACTTCACTAAACTGACACACGCTACTGCTCGCTCTCCTCGCTCGTCCACTCACTCACACACACACTGCCATTCTCGCACACACACATGCGCTAACTCTTGTAACAATTATTATTGACAACAGTTAGCTGAACATTATAGGGTGCTGTCCTTCCACTCCCTGTTTTCTCAGGTAAACACAGAAATCAAATACATTTGTCCCAGTGTTTGTTAGATGTGAAATTAAGCCAAAAAAGTGTCTCTTTTCCTCCGGTAACGCAGTCGTTCGCGAAGCCTTTCTTGTTCGTTGTTTCTTCTATTTGTCTCTAATTCATGCTCCAATCTTTCATCAATCGATGCGGATGTTGTGGATGCAACGAAATATATGATGCATCGCTGCAGAAACATTTAAGATGATCGCGATGAGTTCTGCCCGTTCTGCCTCCGCGCTGTCTGCGGTCAAACCGAAACAAACCGAGACCCTACGTCATATCCCGCCCCTTGCAAGCCCGCCCCTCTAAACCAGCCGGAAATTCTACTGATGACTGATTCTACTACTGACCGACACCGATGTCCGCATATCGGGCATCAAGTGTGAATAAGTGTGAATGACCCTCACGGTCGAACCTCCTGATCCACAAATGCAGAGAAAAGACGGAGGATATATGTGAAAACGGCTATTGAAATGCCCCTGCATCTCATCAACAGGAAACCATTCATTTTACCAGACAATATTCTCCTTAATCGTGATTTCGGAGCAGTTATTTTTTAGACCACAGAAATAAAAATAAAGGGAAAAACCGTAATGCTGTTATTGTCAAAATACATCAATCATCTGTTCCCAATTGTCCTCATAACCGTTAAGTTTTCTTGATACACCATTACTTGCTGCTGTTTTGGCAATATTAAGGAATATATTTTGTCATGCCGAGAAAGCCTTTGATTCCAAAAACTTGATGAACTGAATTTGAGAGAATCATGCTTGGGCAAGAATGGAGAGTGTGTATTTGAAGTAGACGCGTGTTTGGCAGAGATACCAGGCTTTGTGCACGCTCTCTGCTCTGGGTCTGTGTACCCTCGGTCTGTGAAAAGAAAGGGAAGCAGAGAGAAGCGCAGCAGGACTCCAGCGAGGGCGGCTGCTCATCGATAATTGCGGTTATTTTGCTAAAATGTCACTGTGACAATGCAACCTTTAAAAAACAGCTCCTCCGTTTTCCCAAGCTGTGTAATCTCGATGTTTTATAAATGCCTTTTTACAGGAAATATAAATATAAGATCTAAAATTATAGCTGTGTCATTGTATTGGTTGTATTCTGAGGCATGATTGGATATTCAGACCAAAGTTTGAAGATCATTCATCAGCTGAAAAAAAACACTGTTATCCAGACTTTAGCCCCTACCTAAAATCAACCATCCTTAATCTAGTACATACATCTAAACTTCTCTAGCATAATACCTCAACTCAACGACCTTTTAGACAGTACCTA
Organism: Micromesistius poutassou; assembly: GCF_964030765.1. Classification (NCBI taxonomy): domain Eukaryota; kingdom Metazoa; phylum Chordata; class Actinopteri; order Gadiformes; family Gadidae; genus Micromesistius; species Micromesistius poutassou. The sequence goes on from NC_140276.1 coordinate 11,445,344, forward strand.
CATTTAACCATCTCACATCGAATTATAACACCAGACTGTCGATGTAAATGTCTGTGTTGATAGAATAATGTTAGAATTAAAACTATCCTTGTATCGCAATGATCACATTACATTTTGAGGGACTACTTCCTCAGCAGTGACGGAATTTCACTTTGCTCCGATGTAGCAACCAATTCACTACAGCAGAACGTAAACAGAGAAGCGCACTCCAGGTAATATCAGTCTGCCGCTGCCGTAGCCTGCTTCCAACTACAGGGATTATAAACTGTAATGCAATGTGATCCAAGGGTAGTTTTATTTCTATCAACACAGACATTTACATCAATAGTCTGGTGTTATAATTGATTTGCCTCGGGTGTACTGTGGAGTGGGTAAAACAGTTTTTATTGGCAGGCTAGCAGAATCCCGTCGACTTGCGCTAGCCTAGCACCAGCGATCTCTGCAAATAGAAGGACTGAATGAAAAGTGTTGAAAACGGTCTCCAATGATAAATAACATACTGGAAATTAGGTCTGATGTCCAAAATCCCGAACTACCCCTTTAATCTAGAACCTGCATTTAACCATCTCTACCCTAATACCTAAACGTATCAATCCTTAATATAGTACCTACATTTAACCATCTCTACCCTAATACCTAAACGTATCAATCCTTAATATAGTACCTACATTTATATATACCTAAATAACAATCCTCAATCTAGAACCTGCATTTTATTTATCTTTCTGGTGGAGGAGAGAGATGTGGAGGAGAGGAAGGAGGAGGATACAAGGAGTAGGAGAAGAAGGGGAAGGAGGAGAAGATAAGAGGAATGTGGAGGTTGAGACGAAGGGGAAGGAGGAGGAGAGAGAGGAGAGGAAGGAGGATGAGAGGAGGGTGGGGGAGGAGAGGCAGGTACCATGGTGATACACTGAAGGTGAGTCATGGACTTAAGAAATAGGGTGACCATTGGAGGTCAAAATAAGGGCATATCACACACACACACACACACACACACACACACACACACACACACACACACACACACACACACACACACACAAACAGTAATTTAAACCAAAGTTTAAACTGACACCCGCAGCATCCGATATGGAAAAACTGAATCCTCAAACAGATGAATCCAACTCCCACCCATCTCTCCCTCACGCTTCCTCCATCCCCTCTTTCCATCTGTTCCATCTCTGAGTCTCCGTGCGCCCATATGTTCTGTGACTGTAGGATGTACACATATGTAGGTCATGCAGTGGGGCAGAGGAACATGAGGACCGGACCATAAATCAGAGTGACTAGCGCCGGGCCAAGGTCACCGACAGCAAGACGCTGATCTGCTCATCTGAGAAGACCCATTCATAAGCACAACACTCCCTGGGTGCAGGGTAGCGGATGGTCCTACACCACTTAACCTTGCCATGTTACACAAAAGCATGTGTTGTATCCCTGTATGGCTGTAATAATAGTCCCTATAAATCTGTAATGCAAGTCTCTGTATGTCTGGTATAGGCCTTGATGTCTGTCCCTTAATCAGCTGCTGGTGTCATTGATGACTAATGTATGTAATGTTGGTCCCTGAAGTCTCTAGTCTCTCTCTCTATCTCTCTTTCTCTCTCTCCCTCTCTCTGGATATGAGAGGAAAGAACAGAAAAGGGGAGGAAAGATGAGAAAAGATAAAGAGAATAGAGAATACATAGAAAGTTGTTTTGAATGGATCCAGTGAACTGTTGCAGATGGAGGTGAAATACTAAGTACAAGACATTTGGGAACACATGTATGAGGTATTTGTAACACTGCTAGTAGGGGTTTGGGAACACAGAACAAATGCACTAGGAATTCAAGGTTAAGGTTAAAGAGACAAAGCTGACCTTTCATTGACTAGCTCCTCCATCTCCGGCATCATGTTCCCATAAACGAAGAGAAGGCCTGTAGGAGACACAACACAATGATTCAGTAGAAAACACACACAGAACATACAAATAGCATACTAAAACATACAGAGAATCATTCAAACGAGGAGAAGGATAGCATAGGAGTCAATGTCTGCAGCCTAACCTGTAGGCATCCTTGAGGAAGACGGCCTAACCCCTAACTGCTCCTGTGCCAACCCTCCCGATGTTCTGGTTTTCACTGTCCTCTTTTGGCTCTTTTTGGTCTTTTATGTATTTTCTGTCTGCTTCTAATTTTGTGATTCACCTTAAAATTTCACTGGAATGAACTTGGTATTTCTGAGGGCTCAAGGTTGGCATGTTTGGTATTGTTTTTGTATTCACTGAAGGTCGCTTTGGATAGAACCATACATAAATAGTAATAATTATAATAAATAATTTGGAAGGGTCAAGGATAGGTGCCTTCCTCATAGAAACCTTAGTAGAAGATCTGGGGATGCTGCCTGTGACCTGCAACCTTTGAGCAAAACTAGCCGGCAACCTTCTGAAGTATTCATTCCAGCTTGTGCCGCAATGCACAGCAAGTTCACACTCAACTTAAAGTTCTTGACATTAAGTCTCAGTGTCTGGTCAGGGCTGAGGGCCAGTCCAATATAGTCGCGGTCAGGGGTAGACGAGTCAAACCCAGTCCTGAGCTAATGGGCCAGAGTCAGAAATAGTTTGTCAGAGTGTTTGTGTGTGTGTCGGCACTTAACAGCCCGGTACATACACTAACTATTTTTATTTGAAATCGTATCAATGTTAAGAAATCATGTATATATATTTTACACTTCATCTTCTTTGGAAATGTATATATTTAGGTTTTTGTTTTTTGTTTTTGTACAATAGCAAGAAAGCCATTTGGTCATTGGATTGGGCTGAAGTGGTGATGTCAACAGATGACAAAACAAAGTCTAAATGTTATCAGTGGAAGGTGTTGTTTGAGCATTTATTGGTACCTCAATAACGTTGCTGGGAAATGCACTAGTACACTTTACCATACTTTAAACTCACATGTGGTTAAATCACAGTGGCCGTTATAGCCCTCACAGCAAAACCCTGTGTTTCTGTTTAACTTTTTATGATCGTTGCAATTATTTATATTTATCTGCGTGAGGTGAGACAACACAATATCAAACAGCTGCAATTTTTCTCACGATTGCTGCCATTAGCTACCGTTATTGCAACATGAAGGTGGCGACAATTTCAGCATTCACAGACCAAATCGGTGTTGTTGGGTGCCACAACATTGCCCACCCATCGACCTCAGGCACCTCTTCTGCATTAGTAGCCACCCAAACCCTGGGAAGAAAGAAAGATGAACCATCCACTGATGGTTCAAAACTGACCACTTTTTGGGCCTCTTTGAAAAAGTTAAAAAAGTTGCTGATGCTGGGTTGCTTTTGTGCTTGGGGTGCCTGTTGCTAGGGGTGCATGGTGCTGGGGGTGCTTGGTGCTGGGGGTGCTTGGTGCTGGGGGTGCATGGTGCTGGGGTTGTCTGGGGCTTGGGGTGCCCGGTGCTGGGGTTGTCCGGTGCTGGGGGTGCATGGTGCTGGGGCTGCATGGTGCTGGGGGTGCTTGGTGCTGGGGGTGTGTGGTAAAGAGGGGTCTTGTGTTGGGGTGCCGGCTATCTGGTTCTTCCACTGGGATATACACAAAAGAGCAACTATAACAGATTCACCTCCACGCTCCCTATTCCAGCAAATGAACTGTTCCCTCCTCTCATATTGTGCTTCTCAGATAACCTTGGTTCAATTGTTTATTTGTTTTTCTAAATTGCATTTACATTTGGGTTGAGGCATTCAGCAGATGCTTCCGTTCCATAGTGACTTACAATGAGGCGGAGGGCAATCCAAGCAAGCATATCATTGAATTGATTGCGACTACAAAAATGTAAGGGCTGCACTGCACCACGCTTCTATAGAAGCAACTGGAAAGTAGCTATAGGAAATTGAGTGAATTTAGTGCTGACTATCATTAACATTACCAACATAAAAGTTTTGTGAAGTGAAAACATCAACTATACACTTTATAATTTAAGATTTGTGAACAGCAAATCTTATTCACATCTTTAAATATATATCCACAAATGTGTGTTGTGTCTTAAAACTGTGAAACTTTTGGTGTGAGTTGCGGGTGTGCTTTCGCACATTTGTGGATGAAACGCAACTGCGAACTTAAACTGTAGGTTATAGAGCTTGGTTGCCTGAGGTGATGTTGCACTTTGGTGTTCATGTCCCAAACGCATCTTCTGACTAATGAGCCCATAATCGACTCCTTCACCTGTCCTTTACTAGATTGTCTATTCTCTGCCAGCTCATTACTCTGAACAGAGAGCTTGGTTTACAAATGGAGTTACTAATAACATGTAGTGATGGGCAAAATAGAACAACGATTTAAAACTCATTATGAAAGAGAGGTCTGATTCTCAAATATGCATGTTGGCTGGGGATGGTGTAGGTCTGGTAAGAACTTCAGCTCAAAATCTTGCAAGCAAGCTGCTGGGTGAGGTACAATGAGAAGGAGAACTTGCTTTGCTTTGTGAGTAATTACTTGTAGTGCTGGAGGTCCCAAATTGATAAATCCTTTGAGACCCTCTTTGATATAAAAGAGAGCCCAGGTCTATGGCTTACTTGTTACTGTCCTTGACTCAGAAGGCACCTACTCATTGCATACCTTCCTTTAGGGCTTCGGCCTCCTAATTGATCATTGTAGTATATCTGAATGCCCTCTTTCTATGACACCACCACCACTGGGGCGTGCCAACAATTCTATTCTAAAAGCCGGCTAAATCATTTATCTTTAAATTAGTAAATTACCGAAGTGCACTTTTAAGGTGATGATCTATGTTTGTGTAAATATATAATATATAACATGTTCATGCATTATATACAGCATTTATGCGTGTATGTTACAGAAAATTAAATAATGGCCATAGGTTGTAAACAAGTGTATATGGATACATACAATAACTGTGATGGGGGTGGAGACAGTCACGTGATGTGACTTGACAGTCATGTGATGTGACTTGAATGTCACGTGACGTGGACGCAGGCCCATTGAAAAGAATAGGCCAAAAAAACATAGGCATGTCACATGTTATTTTTTCAAGCCGTTATTGTAAAACTAATATGTTTTCCGCTGTGGACCAACCAAGTATCTATAACACCCCCCCCCCCTCATTCAAAATGCATGGGTTTTCATAGCGGGATTATTAGATCGACATCTGACCATTACTATCGAGTCATGTGAAATCAATCAATAGAAACATCCAACAAGATAACATTTAAATATGAAAGAAAAAATGATTACTTTATGAACATTCCTCAATTGTCCAATCAATTTCAGCCCAACAAAGCCTGGGGTTGGTTGTAGGGCTGACCGATGAATCGTATTTTCATCGTCATCGCGATATGAACATGCACGGTTAACACATCGCAAAAGATGCCTGAAACGCGATGAATAAGAAAAATTATTTTATTTACACGCGCCATGCATTCACACTCAGCATGCAGACATTTGACCTATCAGATGGAGCCCTGGATACATGCGCCATGCATTCACACCATTTGGCCAATCAGATGAAGCCCCAGCTAGCCGTCGGCGGGCGCATACCTATGTTCCCCGGGTCCTATGTTCCCCGGTCGCGACTGTGTTTTTCGTAGGCGGAATCCGGAAAAAGTTCGCTAGGATTGGACAGCAGCCTGTCAGGCAAACTCACACGCTGACTCCTAACCCTAAACCTAACCCTAACCATAACCGTAACCCTCACCCAGTGTGCGAAATACCCTTCAATATTCGGGGGGGTCCCCATCTCCCGATTGTTGCGCAATATCAATCTAAATTTTCTCATGCAGTAGGCCTATAGCATACTTAGCAGACGTCAAGGCGCAAAGTCAAAGAAGCCTACTTTGTGGGCGGTTCTATGGCGCTGTTGCTATTATGACGGCGAGATAAATGAGCTTTGAGCTTTGATAAATGAGCTTTTTGAGAGTGGCATCTCCTATCCCCTTCAAGAGCCAGCACATTTTGACTTGACGAGTTGATATTTTGACAGCACGTTTGCATTCTCCGCTGAGACAGATGCATGACCACATGAATTTCAAACTTCAAATGGCTCAGTTTATGGCCAAATAATAGACATAATTAACACATAGAATAGCGTTTTCTTCTCCAACTTCAGAAACACTGATTCGTCATGTAAATTGCGTTAAAACGTTGCGTTAAAACGTATGATATGCGGACGCGGTCCTGGATGGCCGCAAATGTGGGTCTATTTAAAGATATGCGGCAATACATTAACAAACATTGTTTGTTACCAGTATTGTATACATTATCGTTATTGACTTGTGTTCATAATATGCATGTGTCCCCCTGTTAATATACATCGCCATGGACTGCATTATGCGTTACGTGTTTAATTTGCGTGTTTAGACAGATGGGCGTGCACACACACACGCACCACGCATCACCCGCATTCATTCATTCTTTTAAACACTCACTCGCGGTAAAACTGTTTTCTCACAATCAAATACTCATCAATCCTAAAAGTAATGGGCTTGTACACGATGTCTGGGTCAAGAACATATGTGTTTGATGTACGGTGTTTGCAGATGCATTGATTTAAAAGTACAACTTACCTCTGTATCAGCTGTTCTTTCCCAAATCATTTAACCAATCATTTACCCTAAAACTAGATTTTGTTTTGGAAGCTTGGAATATACTTTGCTCGAATTTATTATTGTTATTATTATTATTTTAACGCATGGCATAGCCTACTATAGGCTACTTCATTCATGTTCATTCATGCAGCCCTATGGAAAAAAAATGTTTCCACAATCCACACGCTATTTCTATGCAGTTTCACATGTATGAATAACCTTTGACATCATAATATTTAAATCAGGTTAATAGTTTGCATGTTTGTGCTATATGTATAGCCTACGTGTGTGTAAGCGTAGGCTAGTTCCGACCTGCCATGGCACATCAAAATAGCAACAACAACTGCGCTATCCGCTATAGACCAGGTATTTCTCGGTCAGTGGCGCAATTGCATTGGTGCATTTTTTAGATCACTAAAATAGCACCAAGTATCATTTGCGCCGGAACACGTCCTTGCTTTTCGCCGACACGCCTCTCCAGGCGCAAGTGTAGTGGTGCCTGGTTGCTGCGGGGGGAAATCAGCTTTGCGCCGGGTGCAAACTAGCAACGACACATGTGTCAGTGTAGAAAGTCAATTGCACCGGGCTCAAGATAGGGCCCTTCTTCTGTTTGGCGCACAGGACTGGCTGGCTCCGCTTGGCAAAAAATAGAAGATATTTGTGAATAAATGTTTAAAATTCTGAATACTGGACATGGTGAGCTTAAACACATTTAAATTACCATTAGTGACAATAAAATATATCTTTTTTTTTTTTTGGACGAAATTTGAGACCCCCTTCAAATTTTGCTTTTGAGGCTTTCAGGGGGTCTCATGGGTTAATCGGAGGGGCCCAGCCCCCCCGGACCCCCATATTTCGCACACTGCCCTCACCCTAACCCTAACCCTAACCATAACCCTAACCGTAACCCTCACCCTAACCATAACCGTAACCCTAATATTCATGATTCCAGTGGCGGTTTTAGGTACGGGCGATGCGGGCAGCCGCCCGGGGCGGCATTACATGGGGCGCGGCACGAGCACACGAATAAAAAAAAATATCTGCGCATTTTCTATTATCGATCAAACCCCCCCCCCCCAACAACTCCGCCAGACCGCAATCGCGCCACCCCCCCTCCCCCGTCAACAACTCCGCCAGACCGCCGCAATCGCAATTGAAATAATTTATTTAATTTCTTTATTCAGTGGGCATAGGCTATTCAATGTTTGGGGTCTATGTTAGCAGTGTACCTATTAAAGCAGAAAGACAGGAACTGTATAGCTAATATGCACACTTCAATATTTGTTTATTTATCGCAAGTCATATCGTCATCGCAATATTGAACAATGGTATCGCACATCGCAGATTTTCCTCATATCGTGCAGGCCTAGTTGGGTGTTAGGCTCATCATTCCTTGTTATTCTGAAATCAATCTACCGTTCTCAGCCCCCTGCTGAGCCCGCACAGCAGTACATCCGCACATCGGTAGGACGTCCAGAAGATCAAGACCTGAGTACACAGCAGCACAGGTCTCTGCTCATAGCAGGTTGCTGCCTATTTTATATGGTCTAAAGTTGCTGTGTTTCAAACCGCCCTTTATGACGTGGTTGACAGAACCAAGACACCTTCATTAAAAGGAACATTACTGTATTTGATATATATATGGATATAGGGGGCACTGTACCAGTGGCTGTGACATCTGCCATGCGTCATCCTTTGATTAGTCCACCTGTGAGATGGAACCACGCGTCTACACGGTGTGCTAGTGAGTGGGCAATGCAGCTGTACTGGGTGGAAATATTCACAGCGTTAGACTGTCTCTGCTTCCCTCCCCGAGGGAGCCATTCAGATCACACACCTTTTGACTTGGCTTTGGTGAAGAAACCACATGGAACGGACCCCAGGGTAGGAAATAGCACCCAAGCCCTGACCTTCTCAAAGCAGATGCCACCCGTACAGAAAGCAGATGCATCTTCCTGGGAATCTGTCCAGGTTCCGGCCGTATTTTGTGCCAACCATAATCTGTAATGCCAATGTTTGTCCAGGGAGGTTTTAAAGAGAGGGGGGGGGGGTAGATCATGTGTATCCGTGAACCTATCTCTCCTAGACCCAGTCTATAGCTGACCTTTGACCCAGCCTTTCCCTGATCCATGTCCTCTCTCTTTCCTAGACCCACTCTATCCTGGCCTATGACCTCTAACCTCTCCTCGACCCAGCCTATCCCAGTCCTATGACCTCGAACCTCACCTAGACCCAGGTTATCTCTGACCTATAACCTTATCCCCAAACCCAGCCTATCCCTGACCTATGACCAGTCACCTACACCCAGCAGATCCCTGACTTTTGACCTATCCTTCCTTTATCCAGCTCTCTCCTGGGAAAAAAGCCAGCTTTAGTATTGTGCCTTTTGCTGCATCATGATGGTGAAATATGAAACCATGAATGACCTTAAGGGCTGATTATGGTCCCACGTTCACGCAACGCAAGGGGGTTACGGACCCGTCGGTCCCCTTACGTTCTTGTGGACCCTCCTTGCGTCCACCGCAAGGTCCTGACGTGCGCCTCCCACAAATCGTAACCTTCCGTTGAGGCGACACAGCAGCAAGGGCTGTGATTGGTCCGCTCACTAAAATGCGACACAGAACCAAAACAGGTTCACGACTGCGTCGAAGCGTCTGCGGTGTCATTGCGTTGCGTCAACGTGGGACCATAATCAGGGATTGTAATCGCTATTTACCCAAACAAACCACAGGTGATTACTGTAGAGTTTTTACATAAATGCAAATGTTTCTCATGATTTCTAAAATTGTATTGCTACAGGATATGAAGCAAGCACAGAATAAACAACCACTGATGTTGACTTATCACTTTTCCATTCCATACAGGTATGAAGAAAAATACCACTTCCATACACACACACACACACACACAAACACCACGATACACATACCATTACCCACGGATATACAAAGGAATGAATACGCACACGCACCCACACAGAGCACAGTGTCATTCTTCCCCGTCCCTGAGAAGGGTTTAAAGTTGTGCTTTCTTTTGCCAACTAAAGGGCTCCCTGCCAGGGTCCCCACCCCTTCCTTCTGCCTGCGTCAGCCCCCTGCACGCAGTGTTTGTGATTCACCGTCCACCTGGACCTCTCTCCTGCTGCTAAGACCAATATTTTCCAGTATCACCAACACCTTCAATCTAAAGAGGACACACTAAAAACAACCCTCCAGGCACTTCAGAGAGAATGATTCTCGCCGGGTTTAACTTGGGCTGAGGTGACTTTGTTTCAGGAAGCGTCTCTGAGGGGAAAATCTTTGCACCTCCAGATGAGCGACAAGAGCTTCCCCATGGTGCTGCAATAGCGACTCCCTCACCATCATTTTTCCTCCTCTGCTCTAGAAGAATCGACCAGAGGGCACAGCAAGCTATCAACACACAACACACACTAACACACAAGAAAATCTCAAAACAAACCCATTTTAGGTTTAGCATAATTCTCCTCATTAGGCCATGTTATGATTTTCTTTTAACAAACGATATTACTAATAGAAATTGTATCTTGTTGTGTTGGTTCCATTGGTAACCATGTCAAACTCCCAGTTGCATCACTACAACAACCGTGTTGTGTTGCAGTTGTACATAAAGACATGCTTTAAAAATGAGGTGTGCTTTGTCGAACACAGAATATTGCTTGCCATGATTCACCAGGACAACCAGAGTTATGTTAATTGTGTTAATGAATTATTAACCAATGACTGGAAATTAACTAACAGTTAAATAACAATTAACTAATTACCTACTAATCATTTACGAATGGTGTTCATGTTAACATAGGCATTCATTTTTGCAATATTTAATAGGGTTAGGGTTAACCCTAATGCCAACTCCCTACGGGGGGATAAGGGACCATTAAATAATTTATAAATGAATACCATAGTTAACATGAACCTTAGTTACCCTAGGTTAGCAAACATGTACACCATTCCTTAATGATTACTAGACCATTAGTTAACAGTAAATTCACTGTAAGTAAGTTGCTAGTTAATGCTTAATGCTACCTAAATCGTCCATACATGTGGATATGTATTACAGGATTACTTTTGTCTTCATATTATCTTAATATATATTTTTACATTTTTGTATCTCATTACTCTCCTAAGCCTACTTTCCTGTATCAAATGTCCCTTTTGGAATTAATATCGTTCTCTCTAACTTATCCGACGATGCATCTTATATTCTACTTGTTGACCAGAGCAACGCAGCAAAACTGACTTCCCTGGGCTGATAAAGACACTGGGGTAGTGAAGCACTTTACCCTCACCCCAGGGCTTAATGCCTAAGTATAGCCACATACACACACACACACACACACACACACACACACACACACACACACATACACACATAAACCCACAAACACACTTTTGGTTTATTGGGGTCTCGATGGAGAGTGGAGAAAGACAACCAGGTGGCTTGTATATTCGTGTCACTAATGGGAGAGCGAGAGAGGGAGAAAGAGAGAGTGAGAAAGTGAGAGTGAGAAAGAGAGAGTGTGAGAAGGAGTCAGTCTTTCCTGTTTTGCAGTTGGCTTCTCGCCGATTGACTCATTGGCAGGATGATGTACTGGGTGATATTTTGTGTGGTGTTTGCCTGCAGGAATGGCACTGCGGTGACAGGGTCAAGAGGGCCTCAACGTATTGTTTGTCAAGGATCCGTTGTTGAATCCATGCCCTCAAACCGAGCTGAATACCCCCCATACACACACACAGAAGGTTTTGATTATGTTTTAGGTACTCATGCCACAGGTGCAATTTATGAAGTTGAATAACAGCAAACACACACACACATAGACACTTGGAATAATGAATAACAATTGTCAATTTAACAAGTAATTGAAGAACATGTATTTACAAAAGATTGGAGCCCCATGATTGATTGTCTGCTTTGATTGTTCTCACACTTCGGTGTCTGCTACATGACTTATTGTATTAAGTCACAAACTTAAATATTAGATAGCAGTGATTCTAGGGGTACTTGAGGAGGTTCCAGTATTTATTTGTCAAATAAATACATTTCTCAACATGTTAGTCAACATTATTGATCATCAAAATATGTAAAAGACCCGCACACACAAACACACACACACACACACACACACACACACACACATTGTACAAGTCATATGCTGTGTACAAGTGGATGTCAAACTGTGTGAGTAGTGACAAATGCAAACAATTTTGTTTTTACAGAGTTAGAATTGCTCTGCCGGTTTGGCTGATAAAGAGGGAGAGTAGAGGAATTGTAGGGGCTCAGGGCTCAACTGAAATCATAAGAGTTGGTGGATGCAGAAGTCTTTGCCTCTCCAAGTATGTGAGACAGGATGTGAAGCATGGAGCTTAGTTTAATCCCGATTTATTCCAAGTTTTTGTTGGCATGGCAAAGAATGAAAACGGGTCAGCAGTACATCATTCACAGCGTCATTGACTGGTCTGAGTTGCATATTTATTAGCTTGTCCAGCGTCTTTCCAGCACACTGCCAGAGAAGTCGATTTCAAACATAAAATTATTAAACATTATTGTCTATCCTCACTTGACCATCAAAAATGTCTAAATTGAAACGCAATTTGTTAATAATAATATTTGTTTTGTTTGTTTTTAGAAAATGTAGGATGAACTTTGGAAATTGTCATTTAACTAACATGATTTAAAGTCAATATTGTATTCAGGTAATTTATTGGTTATTAGGGCTGTCATCCGTTGTCACCATTGTACATGTAACACAGACTGCTTGGTTCCCTCTCACTTGTAATTCAGTCAATTATCTTTCAAATAGTAAGTATATTAATCAGAAGTTCAATATATATATATTTTTTATTTCAACCAATTTCAACCAATTCAACTTTTTTATATTTTGGCCTCCCTCTGGCCTATTAAAAATAGATGAGGAGTAATTTCATCTGCTTCTATGTACCAGCCTCCTTTGAGCTATATTCACATTCATATAATTAACAATTATTTGCCGAAGTGAATAATTGTTTTAGTATATACTACACGTGAACACTCCAAAAATAAACAAGATAACATTTTTTGCCAGGATTTATTTGTTTTTAATAGCGGCTTATTTGTTTTTATTAGCGTGATGAGACGACCGTCACGTGCACTCCCAACAATATCCTCAGTTTGAGATCTCAATCATGGGATATTGCCCAATATCCCAAGATAGCGAACCAATCAAATTGCGCCATCTTAGGAGGTTCACGTGTAGCATATACTAAATGGTAATATCTGTATGTTGGATGTTATTTCAGTTCTGGTTATTACTTTTTTTAAATGCTGGGCCCCTTGGAAGGTATGAGGAGGTGGGGGGTTAGATGAGACAGGACCACATACCACATACAGAATCTCATTAAAGGTTACACTTTTATTTTTGATTTATTAACATTAAAACTGTTTATTTTGCTTAAAGAATAAATCAGCAAATTTTACTCATCGAACAACTCTTTGGAATATTGGTAGGAATCTTAAAACTTTAAACATGTTTCGGCAACTCATCCTGTCTCTGCACATCAGGGCTCACTAATAAAACATTCAATGTTGGGTCTGGCAGGGTGGTGTGCATGCATCAGCCCTGATGAAACAGTGGGTGAACGATACGCAAGCTGAAGAGGGTAACCTTACAAATAGAACTGTCCTGGGGCCTCGTTTATAAAACTCTGCGTAAAACCCTCCCTGAAACATTGCGTATGCCCAAACCTCAGAATCAGCGTACGCACAAAAATATTCAGATCTATAAAACTGTGTGGCGCACACCTCTACGCACTCTTCTCGTTATTAATACCAACGTGTGTTGAAGTTTGTGCTCGTGCACGAGTGTGCACAAGCACCATGCTCCTCCCAAGATCGTCCCATAATAGTCCTTAAAAGGTCAATGCTAATTAATCAATGAATATTGCTAGTATATAAGGAGCCTTTGCTGACCTATCATTACACGGGAACACACGCGTGCATTACACGCGCTCGCGTCTCATACCCCTCGCTAAATTCTCAAGCAATTCCAAAGCTGCCATATTTTAGCCCGTTAGAATATAGAGGCCAACAGGAGCATTATTTATTGGCCTTGTGCCAATATGATAATTAATTACTATGTCGTATAGGCTAATTTAATGTAGGCCTACATATATATGTATCAGGAAAATTTATAAAACTTAAGTGATACAGTTGGTCTGGCCGAGGATTGTGATTTGAATGGGTTGTAGTGTGTTGAACATAATATTGCCTTAACTCATATTTCATAATGGGTGCTTTTTATAAAATGAATAAATTAATCCGAAGTCATAGTATGTGGTGCGCAATGTGCGTTGGGTATCGGGAGGTAGCGTGTTCTTCTTCTTTTGGTGTTATTGGCGGTTTGCAAACCGATATGGTGCATTACCGCCACCAACTTCCTGTTGTCGTCTCCGGAGATCACTGTTTGAAAAACTTTGCGGGACCTTTACTCCAGGGTGAAAGGATGCGTAGAACTGCGCACTCTTTTCCACAAGGAATTTTTCTATAAATCACGACGTTGGCAGTGAAAGATGCGTATGCACATTTCATCCCTGTTTCCGCAACATTTTCGAGCGCACAGACCTTTATAAATGAGGGCCCTGGTCAGCCACTTACTTAAAGTGGCAATCTTGAAGATTCCCAAATGTTTGAATTTATATAAATGTCAGCTAAGTCACTATCTATCGCCGATTGAGGTAGCAAAATGGGGAGTCAGCCTAAGACCCACTAATGAAGGCCCTTGCATTTAAAGTATTATAAAGGTTATGAACTGGGTGACGCTAATTGTGGCATGCATTCAAATCTGGAGTAGGGCAGTTATATACTTTCAACCGGGAGTTTCTTTACCTCCGATAGGTGCCGCAGTAGAGAACGAGAATGAACATGAGATTACAACTTTAAAGTTAAGTTAATAGTTATAATATATATATATATATTATAACCTCATAATATATATATATATATATATATATATAAATATAATACCCTAATATACTTTACGTTATAGGAGGATATAGATGCTTCATTCCACTGGAAAGCACAGGGATTAGGGTTGAGGGCAGGAGAGGAGAATGGAAGAGACGACAAGAGAGGATAAGTAAGAGAGAGAGAGAGGCCTTTTTGAGAAAAGTAGATTTGATAATAGGTGGGGCAGATTGCTTTTGAAAGAGGGTGACAATTGAACAGGCATATAAAAGACTCACATGCACACACACACACACACACACACAGAATACCAATATGCACTTTATTGTTATTTTGATTGAGATTAAATCCATATTCTCATATTCTTTCAAACCAGAGATCAATAAATAAATCACAATGTTCAGTACATCCTTTACTGTTTAACCATACAACTACATACATAAACTGCCTACATAATACACAATCCATAACGATTTTAAAACTCTCAACCTATACACACTACATATTTGTGACAGACGGTAGCACCACAGCACTATTTTACCCCTTACACCCCTTCACCCAGCGGAGGGAAACAACAGTGCAGCCCAGGTGGTCTTCACCCTGGAATGTACTCTGATGAAGACCAGACCAGCACTTCAGTTGAAGCAGCCCTACCGCGGTCTGTTTGACTCTTCTGTTGATAATGGTGTTTTAATTGTTAAAATACCCTTTGCTCTATCACAGCTGGTCAGAGCACTGTGTCTCACTTCCACAGCATCAAATAAATTACCATATAAAATGCAAATTTTGACCGTTTAAAACTTTACAATGTTAATTTTGTCTCCTAGCTCTAGGTGACTTACAACATACCAGCCAATTATTATTATTTCTCAGAGGTCTCGATGCATTTAATACCCCGATGGAAAAAGCACTTTTAACATTTAACTTGGTGTTCACACACAGATCCTGCATCTCCCGCTGGTATGTGGAGTTGAATGTCTGCCATGTTTGAACAGGCACACAGTGCAGCGCTACCTATCAGTGCAGGTTAACACTATGCTAACACAACGCTGACACCAGCTAATAGTTTACCTTGAAGTCACTGGGAAGTCACCAGGGGTGACGCCAAAGTCCAGAATCACAAGCTACGCCACTCTGATGGTAAATGGCATGGTCTCCAGGCTAGCTACGGCTGAGCTGGTGCCCTTATGCAAATGTGCCATTTAGTTTTAAATATAAAATACAATATACTTTCCCACAATAACTTTTCGCAAACTTTGTTGATTCTCGGTTCATCAAATTGCATCTGCTTTTTTGTGCAACCAAATTGTTCATATAAAATTGCACGAAAGAAAAAAAAACTGTAAATCATAAACAGAAAATCATAAACGGAAAACCATAAACGATTGTTTGCTCAAAAGTATGATGATGACCCCAATGGCTAAGTAGAGCTGCTATCTCTCTGGTAAATAAATCATGGGATGATGTGTCTGAGTGCAGGTTGAGCTAGAGTGGCACTTAACAGCCTCATTAAATCTCACTGTCAAAAATACATTACCGCAAGCTGACATTGGTATTGCCTTACGTATGTGGCTATTGTTTATCGTGGTGATTAGTGCCACCATGTTGTAGTTTCCCAGCCTTCTATCGTTAATAGTAATCTGATACAGTTTGTTTAACTTACTGCTCTATAATTTATGTTGACAGTTAAAGGAGAATTTCACCGGTGGAGACATGAATCTGTATTGAAAGTGGGTCATATATGTATATGTAACATACATTTCCAATGTGGTGCCTTCTTGACCGAGAAAAGGCAGACAGTGACTTTTTTGCGCTTGTGGATTGAAGACGACAACTCCCACAATGCCAATCAGCATTCGCTCTCTGAGGGACGTAACATAACAGCAAATGAGCGTTCAATCCCTGCAGTCCAGAGTGAATCGCAGCAGGAGAAGAAAGTGATTGTTGCCGTTTGTGGACTCCCGGAGCTCTATATCTAAATAATATAATAATATATAATATTCTAGAATATATAGGTATCTATATAATATAATATAATATATAATATCATGGCCAAAAGCTGTGTGCGCCTTCGGATGATATTATGTATTAAAGACTGCATCGGGTTCTCGGACGTCTCTGGTACTTCCACAACAAGTAAAGACTCGTAGTGGGAGTTACTGTATATCGGCCAGAGTCCTGTGGTTACCCGCACAATTTGGATGAAATGGGTGAAAAATAACGCCAACACCAGATAGTGTAATTCCCTGCAGGCATTCCATCTAATGTGTCCGATTTTCCTTTGGGTGCGGGTCGGGCATCGATATCAACTTATATATATATATATATATATATATATATTACAATTTATGCGGGTTTGCAAAATCAGACCTGTATTGATTCTTGGATTCTCGAAGTCCAGATTGAACCGCGACTTCAGATTGATGTGGAAGGACCAGAGACGTCAGAGAACCCCCCCCCCCCCCTTACACTTCAATGTTCATTTTGCGTCATTTAAAGCAGGAAGTGTTAGAGGTACATACGGAGCTGTCCCGTCTGCGAATGTGTGTTTCGTAGGGGGTTAGCCGGAGATTATCCAATCATATCCAAAAAGGCTCAAATCCGTCACGTGACCACAGGGTAGGTAAATTCAATTGTAATGTATATTAAACTAACTTTAGTAACACGCATTTCTCTGATAGGGTTATGGTTAGGATTAGGGTTAGGGTTAAGGTTAGGTTGAGTCAGCATGTGAGTTTGACTGACAGGCTGCCTGTCCAATCCTAGCGCTTGAGGCGGGACTTTTTCTGAATAGACCTCTGAAGAATAAGTTCTGCCTCCGATGCTCCGGTTCCCTCGGTCAAATGTCTATGGGAAATAACATGGGTTTTTTGAATGATCGTACATAACAAACTCTGTAGGTGGCGAAGAAGTAAAAGGTGAGTCACGTTTTGAACTACACTTTTTCCATCTTGTTTCCACTGAAGTTTTGGATTGTCTGCGCAGACTTTGGACGTCACGACTGTGTGTAGTTCAAAACGTGACGCAGCTTTTACTTCTTCGCCATCTACAGAGTATGTTATGTACGATCATTGAAAAACCCCATGTTATTTCCATAGACATTTGACCGAGGGATTCTTCAGAGGTCTATTCTGCCTACGAAAAACACAGTCGCCTCCCATCTCAGGGGAAAATGAGGGAATGATGCACAACCATTCAAAGTGGTGTCCCTTTAACTGTAGTTTAAAAATTACAATATCTTAATAACTCAAACATTTCCATTTCTCATATTCTCTTATTTTCAATGTGTGTCTCGCAATCTGCCTCAGTATGGGCGTGGTTCACATCTACTATGAACACAAAATCTTAAGGAAGAATAATTTCCTCATGGCATAAATGGTGCTGAAATATGAACTTTCTGCAATTCATCTTAAAACTCCAACTCTAACATTAAGGTGAGCTGCCTCTGTTAAGCGGAACAAGGCATGTTGATTGTATACAATTATAAATGAAATTGTCATTGTGTGACATATGATTGTGCAAGTAAAAGGCCAGTTTATAGTTTGGTTTGTTCATATTAGCATTGCTGCAAGCTAGCTAGTTATGTATTTTCTGTCATTGCCATTTAATGTATTGATCTAGTTGTAATTTGCGGAGCTATACATATTGTTTGCATGTAATGTATATCCTACTTGTAATTTGTGAAGCTATTCATATTGGTGTTTTTATGTTTTTTTATATCATTCATATAGTTTTCACAGTGCTTTAGACAGTAACAACGTGATTAAGAAAATACAAGCAAATAGCACCCATGTGGAAGTCTCTGCTTCTTGCCAAGGGCTTTTACACTCATAATAACCCTGTTTTAGACCCAGTGTTGGACCAGCAATGCCAGGCCGCCCCTGTGGTACGCCCTCTGCAATGTGAATATTGTTGGACTAACAATCCTGCTAAGCGATTAGGTATCTGGATATTGTATTTGACTTTCTGATGATAAATAAAAAAAAAAAAATAATATATATATATATATATATATATATATATATATATATATATATATATATATATATTTACATATAGTAGATATAGAATATATAGTAGCTGACAGTGCACATATAGTAGCTGACATGATAGTATAGTAGCTGATGCACACATATAGTGTGCATCCTGATCCTAAACATGAATCCAGAACTGTGTGCCATCATGCAAGATGAAATTACAAGCCATCCTGTCAGCACAGGGTTTATGGTGAATGTGAGGATCTGACTCTTAGATATATATATCATAATTTATGAATACAACAATACATATATTGCCTTGAATACACTTTTCAAATGGTTCACTGTTAATTTCAACGTAGATTTCCCATCTGGGATCGATAAATGTTTATCTTATATATATATCTCAAATGAGAGCACTCCAGACCAACGTACATTGATGAAGACGTAATGATTATATAGGTTTACAGTTAACAGTTACATATCAAGCCACTGCGGCCGTTTAAATTCATTGCATCTCATGCATCGGATTCGCACAGTGATTTCAAAATCAATGCAGGGGGCCAACCAGTACATTGGGAGCGGTTGTAAACCAGAACAGATATGAATCTATATAATAATCTCCATCCCGGTCTACAGCCCCACCAGGCTTTTTCTCTCATCTTCTTTCTCATCTTCTCATCTTTCTCTCATCGTTTTCTTTTGGTGTGGCACACGGCCGTGTTGGAATGGTAGTAAAATTATGTTTGAATTTTTGCATCCAAAATAGACTATATAGAAAATAAAATCAAACACCGTTGCATTCACCCATGTGCTTTTTTTGGGGTAAAAGAATATGCTCTAATTATTGGGTTTCGTTATCAATATGAGGCTTACTTCGTATACTTCCGTGTGCTTTGGGCTTGAGCTTACGTAGGTAAACAGAGGATGAGTTCTATAAATAGCAACACTAGTTAGTATCACTCACTCGATGGGCAACTAATGAGACATCAGTGTTACATGGGCCTAGCAGAATCAAACACAGTCTGTGGTGACACACCATAAACGTCATATTAGGAGGAACTTTGCGACCGGGGATGCTGTAAACAGGACACAACCTTTGCCCTCCCGGCCAGCCAGAGAGTGTCTAACGAAGCAGTCATGCTTTATGGACTTGTGTAGCTTAATAAGGAAGAATGTTTTGCAGAAATGTTGCTAACCCAGAGCTCCCCACCAGCTCTGCTTCTAAGCTCATGCGACTGTACTCCTTGGCTAACATATAGCTTGAATAACAGCTAACTTGGAAAACTAGTCAAGTGGATAACCACTAGCTTGGCTTATACTAAGCTTGGATCACAGTTTGCGTGGATAACCACTAGTTGAATGATGATCTAGCAGCCTTCTTAGAAAATAACATTCATTCATTCACAACGTAAATTATTCAAACCAACGTAATAAAAGCAAAAGTGGAATAATCAACATAAGAATCTACGCTGCAGGCAGAGCAGCCAGCAGAGATGACTACTGCATAGTTATACAGTCTTTATAACACACACCCGGTAGCAATCCGTCACAGTATCTGGATGCTTATGAAACGGAAAAGTAGGGTTTGGCCCATTCTATAGATGGCCCACTTTCCCAGTTGGTTTGGTAAATCTATGCAAATCTAAAAGATTTGATGAATTGTTAGATTAACTGAAGCTATGCATAGAATATTGCCAAATCCTCCGCCTACATCCACGCAATAACCAAAGAAAAACACACATAGTGGCTGATTGTTTGCAGCAGTGGCAGCAGTGGCAGGCAAGCAGTAACCTCAATTTATCTGGTTCAAACCACATATAATCTATATGAAGTTGTTTGAAGGAGAGAAACTTTTTTGAGATTTGCAAAAAAAACTCTTCACACAACAAAGCTTTTCTGACTTTTGTCTCTAAAAACTTCCATGGGTCCCATGAGCAGAAAATAGACACATACACACACACACACGCACACACACTCCATATTCCACTAATGGAATATTTATGGTGTCCCGGTATCAGCCTCCTAAATGGAAGCAATCTCGAGCTCCCTTGGAACCCGAGCAACACTGAAATAAATGTCTCCTTATTTAAGAGGGATGTTGAATCATCAAACTATTTTCTTGTACAGTGTGTCCGAGTTAAAGAATAACAACGTTCCCAGACTGAAGTGAAAAGAGAAAAGAAAACACGCTGAATTGTTCATGATATTAAAGATAAATAGTGCGTTGGCATGGCTAGTTCCCTGTGAAGTGGGAAAGTTAAATATTCTGGATTCAGAGAACAGAGAGAGAATCTTCGCTAAGCCCCTCTCCAGAGAGACACTTTTTGATTTGCTTAAATTGTCATTGTAAGCCAGTGCAAACCCTAATCCACCATAGTCTTCTAACTATGTAATTTGGGGTCTTAATATTATTACAAATTAGTTCCAATCCCAATTTGAAATATTGTCTGTGATTATGCTTGGACATTTATTACAAAAATGAACTTAATGAACTTAAAAAATCCACCTTTATTGTCCTACCAAAACAGCTGCAATGAATCCTCTCTAATTCCACTCAATCTGCCTGTTCATAGATTTCTTCAGAGAGTTTGCTGATGTCGGCAAACTCCAAGATTAATCAACCAATGAGATATATAAAGAATCTTATATATTCATACCACTACATCTTATATATGCATCACAGATGTTGACAAATAGTATTAGCAAAACAAATTTACAGGTTCAGGAAGATTACTACTAAAACGGTCTGACATTTATACTGTGAAGAAGAGGAATACAATGTTTGTGGCATCTACAGAGATGTTGCAGATCCGCCGGCTGAAACGTGTGCAAACCAGAAACGTAATGAAAGCTACCTGGTCCCGTTATCAATGTTACCGATCATGGATGTATAAGGAGAACTCATCTAGTGTGTTTTACAATAATCAGTGATGTAGCAACTAAATTTCGCAAATAAAACAAATGATTCATAGCATTCAAGCTGTTTTTTTATTCATTACATGTTGGTTATTATTGCAATGCAAATATTGACATTGTTTAGACAATGTTTGGTTTGTAGTAAGGTTATTTGAAGGAGACATGGCTAAGTAGATATCAATCAACAGTGCCACGCACTGGCCTTCCTCACGAGAGAAGCAAGTCAGCTCCTGGTCCAAGCGCTCGTCATCTCCTGCCTAAACTGCTGCAACTCGCTCCTGGCTGGACTCCCTGCCTCCGCGACCAAAGGTTAGGTTAACCCATTCCCAGTTGTATACAGGGAATTGGTTCACCTAGCAATTGTAAGTGCTTGGCAATTGTTTCTATGAGCATCTTTAATGTACCGACAGCGATAGATTGTTGTTTCTCTTTCTTCTGACAAATATACTAAATGTAAGTTGCTTTGGATAAAAGTGTCTGCTAAATTTAAATTTAATGTAAATGCAAATATGTACCACTTTTGGGGGGCCTGCCACCTAGGGGGGCTTGAAAGGGAACATTTGCATTTCACATCTCAGGCCAGGTATCCTTCGATTTTGTCAAGTCTTACCTTCAATTGGTGGCAAAATGTCTTGCCCCTCCTCTTAAACCCCTTCCCATTGGTCATTTGTGCCATTTGTCCCATTGTCTTGTGTAGACAAAAGGGGGGGGGGTTGATTCATTATTATTTATATTATTATTATTTGAATTGTTTTGTGCGAATACGCTATATGCTCATATGATTATACAGATAGTCTGACAAACTTTAGTGTATGACACAACACTTTTATTACACATATATACAATACAGTATGCAAAATAAAAGTGGATCCAAGACAAAAGAGGAAAGAAGTGGAGCGGTGGGATATGGGGGCAGAGGGGCAGACTGGATAGGTCTGGGTGGGTTGGCAGTCAGCTGAGGTTGGAGGGAGAGGTGCGAAGTGGAAGGGGCGGAGGGGGATCCTTTGTAATTTGTATCTCAATAAAATTGCCCTGGGAGGTTGGGGTCAACAGGACTCTGTGGTCTCCATAGTGACTCTATCTGCACCAACTCGTGCATGGTGATTCATCAAATAGTTGAGGTCAGCGCTCCAGTCTGTTCTGCAGCAACCCAGAGAGTGCAGACAATTCTGTGCAACGGGCTGGACGAAGGACAACCTAGAACGGCCTTCCATCCGAGATGGAATCCTCCTCTTCAGACATCATATCGTGTGGGTTCTGTGTTGTGTTGGGTTGTTCCATATGGCCACCTGATCCTCAGTTTGAAAAAACACCAGCTCTGGCCTATTGCAGCTGCAAAATACAGGGAAAACAGAAATTAGACGACTGAAAACATTGAATGGGAGCAAAGTCTAAGAACTACTGGGGAATTATAATGTTCTAACTTACTCTTCTTTATCTTTGCCTCATGAGTGGTGTTTCTTCCCTTCTCTTTCTTCTCCAAACCATCATCTTGGTTTATCCTGTCACTCTTTTGAATAGTCTCAAAATAGGTCTTGCAGGGTACTACAGAAAGACAGGATGAACACTCAATACTGTAGAACCCTCAATAGTTTTAGGGTTAAGGACATTAGACACCCTCCTAAAAAAGAATAGACTACCAGGGATCACTATCAGGATATTATGACTCACCTTTTTCAACTTCAGGATCCACATCTGACCATTGACACGTTTGAAAATATGTGTTGTTTCCTCCTGGTTGTGTGGGAAGATACATTGGAAATTAATAAAAGATTGCTTAAAAGTGAATTAAGATTTCCAGGTACTGTTATAAACAATCATGATGATATACCAACAAAACATGGTTGCTTACCTTGTATGTGGATGAATGAAATCTGTGAAATGTCTGTGTGCCTCTTTGAGCTCTCTGCGTCTGACTCCATCCTGTCGAAATGCTGAATAACATTCTCCATGAATCCATAATCTTCCAAACCAGGCCATTGAGTGTTAGCATTTGAAAGGCAAGGCCGTCAGCTATCAACTGTGGTTAGACCGATTCCTGAAAATCTCTCAACAGCTGCATTTGGACATGCGGCTGTGTGCAGGGCCGCATAACAAGGTTCTTTAGGCAGTTTGCGGGACTGTGTGGACTGTCGGAGTGGCCGTAAGTAGGGTTGGGTATCGTTAGAAATATTTCGATTCCGGTTCTATTTCGATTCCTGTAAACCGATGCCGGTTCCTAAACGGTTCCGAAATCAATACTTTTTAATTTTTTTATAGAAATGCCATGCCAACACTGATTCTTTGAAAATTATTTGAAAAGGTAACTATTTGCGTTACTGTGAAAAAAAAAAAAAAATTGCTATATGTCAATGAATTTGAAGTAGTGCTTATATCTCCACCTTGAAAATGCCAACTTTTTATCGGATTGCTCCGGACTCGCCGTCTCTGCTGCTTCTTCAAATCTGTTTGGTGTGTGTGGTGCGCTACTGCGCGTGGCCTGGCTTGTGTGTAAAAACACTGGCTCCGATTGGCTACCATGAAACATGACTCAAACATGACTTAGCCAATCATAATCGCTTATCTCTCCTAGCAGTTTGTGTGTGGAGCCAGGGGTGCGTTCGGATTACACAGTTTATTCAATCAATTCATAGTAACGCACCGCATTTAACGTTCAGTAACGATAACGGCGTTGTAACGACGGAAACAGTAATTAGTTTGATTACCCCGTTACTGAAAAAATGCATTACCTAACGGCATTACCTAACGCCGTTATTTTAAACTGCGTTATTCCAAACACTAAGTGTTTCATCAAATTGGAGGTATTTCCCCCCTTACACAAAATAGTTGTATTGCACTTGCATGTGCTGCTCATTTTTTGTTTTAGTAAAGTAAAGCCATATTTTAGAGCGTTTTATGATGGCTGCAGCTGGGCAGCAAGAGAGGAAAGTGCTCTGCATTTTTTCCGACCACAAGAGGGCGAGAGGATTGTTGCGGCACCGAAACGAGGCACCGAAAGAAATGTAGTCATTCGGTCCGGGTAGAACCGACCATGTTGCCCCCGGTACCACTCGGTTCTCGGTTCTCGGTACCCAACCCTAGCCGTAAGGAACATTCCTGATCATAGCGCTGATCAACACAACAGCATTTTTTTCAACAAACATTTCTAATATTTATGAAGGTTTTTTCACAGTCAAATTGAGTACATGCATACACAATAAGACATTAAACTTTTATATCACATATTCATTTTGTTTTGTTTTTGATCTGGAAGTCAGAGGCTTTAATAAATAGATTTAAAAAAAATTATTTGGTATGTATGTGTGTGTGTGTGTGTGTGTTTGCTTCTGCTTCTGACGCATGTATCGCTATTGTTGCTGAATCTGCCTTAAATCCTAAAATGAATCAAGTTGATAAATACTTAATACTGCAACTACTGCTAAATACAACCTCTGGCTCTCCAAGGTAATGATGAGATATATGCTCCCTGTCTGCTGCATAAACTATATTTAAACTATTGGTATTTCCTACCAACAACAGCAAATTTGTTTAGAGTTTATTTACTGAGTTTAAACTTTTAAATCAACTGTGTGTGAAAGCGTGTGCAGCCATTAAACCTGATCCAAACCCAAAGCCAGTCTCCTCCCCCTACACAACTCATGCTGCCAAAAAAAGAGACCTTCCCCTTCTAGAACGCCTTTATTACCACTGCTGCAGAATAAACAAGTCATTCTCTGTGTGGGATTTTATCTCATCGCACTTTCTCTCGTTCACTCTTTGTTCTGAACTTGGTTGTTGTAAAAGTAGTGAGAATAATATGAGAATATGAGTAAATTGTAACGTAATCTTATCTAGATTGTGAAACAAGCTCTATCAAGCCTGGCTTGGTCCATGGCTCTGCTTACAGAAATATCCGTTCTACAACCATGCAAATTCCAGCTTGTTTAGATGTAGGGGCAGTTTACAAGAGATCCCCACTTGATGCTCGCACTCACGTTTCAAGTTTACACAATCTCAGTGAATGGGCGGAGACCTAGCATCCATGGGGTTTGTCATCAGGGACATTACACCAAGTTAGGGATTGGCAAAGGAATATAACAGGAAGTTAGTCGTATGTGTTAGTGTTTCTGGACACTAGAGGTGCGATGATCACTCTTTGATAAAGAAGATATCAAACAGTGTCAAGGGCTGACCTTGCTTCCTGCTGGGGAAAGCAAAGCAAAAATCTTAAAGCACTTCAGCCCCCTACATGGTTAATTTCATTCCCAATACAACACATGGCCTAATCCATTTTCAGCAAAAATCAAAAAATTTGTATGTTGTGTAACGTTCCGCACAAGGCTTCTAAGTTGTTGAGTTTCAGTAGCGTATCAAATGAAAGATGAGGGAGGCTGATGGAGGTTGGTATCTCAGATCTGTGTGTGCAATTCTGATTTTGAGTGCCTTTCATATGAGACACTGGCATTCCGACACAAAACGCAACTGCCTCTAGATTCACAGTAGTTGTGTGACCTGCCTGTTTGTTGACGTTAGGCAGCTGATGTCTTGGGGGTTTGGATAAGTGGTTTGAGTGCTCAGCCCACAGCGAGAATCTCTGTGCTCCAATTCTTGACAATCCAAGCTGGAAGTACGCTTGGAGCTAGGCCAATGCCTGCTGCTTCATGTAGACTTGAACTCACTGAACGCTACGTTGTCCCTGTGACAATGCAGAGAATCCTGGGTTTTTATTAAACAAGTATTTCCTGGATAAAGCCAGTTGTATTGGTATCACCCTTAATACAAGTTACACAGGGATTCACAGAACCCACGTTACATGTATCAACCCAAAGCCCCCCACAAGGGCAAGGAAAAATGCCCCCCGAAACCTCAGAGGGAAGAAACCTTTAGAAGGAATACAGAAAAGAATCCTAGGGTGGAAGATAATCCATCAAAGAAAGGCAGCAATGGCTCAGCTCCTTGGCTCAGAAGGTAATGAACTCTATAGCAGTGGATTACTTAACTGGCACAACACCACGGGGCAACAAAGGGAAAGCAGGTTCCCAGCTTAAATTGGGGTGTGTTGGGTTTGGTGAAGTTGAGGTCTGGGCTGGAGGTGCCAAGCTGCAGGGGCGATGCGACCCCTGCCCTCGCTTTGCCAAGAATAACTGCTGTGTCTTCTCAGCTGTCTGGGAGTAAAGGCAAACAGGATGACTGTCTACTGTGCTGAGTAGACTCATGGTAACCTGTTCTGTAGGATGTCAAGCCTCTGGGTGGGTCTGTTCCTAGCTCCTCTACCTCCTCTAGCCTTTCTCCTCTCAGCTCCTCTGCCCCCACTCGTTAGCTCCTTATTAACTTTCTCAGAGAAAGTTAACTCCCTCCACCCTCCATTGTGTCCAATCCTCTCCCCTTACCTCTTTGCTCCTCCTCTTTCCTCCACTACTTCCATCTCCCCTCCTGTCCTCTCCCATCCTTGCTCCTCTCCTCTCCCATTAGCTCCTCTCTCCCTTCTCCTCTTCTCTTCTCAAAACTCTCGTCTCTTCTGCCCTCATCTCAACACCCCTCTCCCATTCTATCCCATGAGCTCTTCTCTCCTCCTCTCAGCTCCTCTCCTTAAACCCTCTCTCCTCCTCTTATGTCCTCTCCTTCTTCACTGAACAATCAAACAAACAGGAGTGTTCCCATTAAAATGCAGTGATTCCAACGTGCTGAAGCACCGTAATTCACTGGTCCTAAAGTGGTGAGTCAACATTATGACATCAGTCAAAAGAAACAAAAAGAAAAAAGAACAAAAAAGAACATAGATATCGCAAATGTTCACGTTAACGACGCACCCATTCTGCAGGCTTCACCAGAGGTGTCGTTGTATCAGTGTGGTCAGAGATCTGGCTTTCCTCTGGCCATTACCCCCCCCCCCCCAATCATTGATGTTCTCTTATTATTCTGCATCTCATTCATTTCCATCACCGTGAAACAGGGATGGCAGAGGGATAGAGGCACGTCGGAAAAAGAGGGAACGAGAGAGCGAGAGAAAGATCAACAAAATCCAAAATAAACACTACAACGAGAGCCAGAGGGTGAGCCAGAAAGCACCTGGGAGCGATATATTACAGTGACACTCTTTAGCACTTGCTCCAGCTCTCTCTCACCCCTGCTCCTCCATCACACACACATGGCAAAACAAACTGCGGTGGAGCTGTCTGGCGTTTTTCGTATAGAGCTGCAGGAGCTTCGGGGGTGGGGGGGGGGGGGTGGTTGATGATGGTGGATGAGGCCTGTAAGGGGGCCCTGTGGGCCCCTGTCCCTGAGAGAACACACACAGTACCCTCCGTAGAGCCGGGCTGCCGGCCGCTCCACACGATGCCTGCTTAAATACTCATTGTGTGCTCAGTATAAAGTGAGTATAAAGACAAATCATCAACATCATATACAATATAAAGATAAAGATGGATGGATGAAGGTGGATGAAGTGAGAAAAGGAGGGATATACAGATATTGATAAGTGATAATAGGTTAATAGACACTATGACCTTATTGAGATACAACACACAATCCTATGCTGTTTGTTGTCTTTGCGATCCTCTTTGTTGTCTGTTTCTATTTGCAGAAAATTAGGTAAAATAATCTCTTCTGCCGATATTATTGCAACGTGAATCATGGGTCGCCATGGAACGTAGGCAGCAGGCAACTCTGTGAAGACTGACCCGATGGTGTTACCTGTGCGACGCCACCTCCGTCTGATTAAAATGTGATTTACCTCGCTTGGGAGTCCCGCAGACGGCCGCCACATGGATAATTGAAACCGTGTTTGTGTCTTCCCTCCACAAGATATATAATCAGAGAGATCCATCACACTGGAACTCCCAACTCCCCCCCAGCCCCACCCCCCAGCCCCACGCCATGTTACAACATCCTCCCCAGCCTGAACATTACTGTAACCTGGGCAACGCAGGACCCACGCAGGGCCATATTAACTTTTCATTCCCACACTGTTACATCACTTTTATCAAATTAAGTCTATCTGGATTTCCTCCTCAACACTGATCGGATCAAGTGCATTTCTGTCTACCGCTGGCCCAAACTGCTGCACCTCATAGCGAGGTGTCGGGAGAGCAGAGAGGGATTGGCTCTCTTTACGACCTCATTACAACTTTACACACACGCACGCACATGGATTATGTACACGCACAATATGCATATACGGACACCCACACACACAGCACTGTCTTTCAGAGTTCCTGCTATTAAGAAGACAGCGAGAGCAAGATGGATAGAGAGCAAGAGAGAGAAACATAGGAGAGAGGGAGAGAGAGAGAGAGAGAGAGAGAGAGAGAGAGAGAGAGAGAGAGAGAGAGAGAGAGAGCTGATGTCCAGCTGAGACATTGAGCTCCAAAATTCTCTCTCTCACACACTTGTATGTAGTGTACGTCTTCACGGCATGTTTGTGTGTGCATGTGCCCTCATAATACTAGAAGAGTCTTGATAGTGCTGGCAGACTTGGTGTGGGATAGAAATGAGTCATTTCAGTCTTCTGACTGGATCACGCGATTGTAGGGAAACATAATGTATACCCCACTCACTGCTTCTTCAGTTATTCATTACCCAAAATGTTTGTCTCTTCAAAAGCCAGATAACGTATCACCGCAGGGAATGATAAAGTAAGATAAATGAAATAAAATTAAACTCTCTCTCCCCCTCTCTCTCTCTCTCTCTCTCTCTGATAGATTGTTCATGACAGAATGTGAGCATACAGCACATTACAACACACAGCTAAACATAACACAATGGAGCATGGGCACTTTCCATATGTACTTCAAATTACACACACACACACACACACACACACACCATCAATCAAACTCACCAACACGCAGCGGAATCTGAATGTGTGCATGGTTGTGTGTGTGTGTGTGCATATAAAAAATATCCCAGTTCGATGTATGCTGCATGTAGATAGCAGCTGGGATGTGGGACCAGGTTTTATGTGTCCGGACTCTTTGAACTGCTTTTTGATGTGAACCTGGGTGTCCGACCCTACAACATCTACATTCACTTCATGTTCAGTTGGCGCACGCCCCCTTATATGTCGTAAGTTTCATCCCAGCCCTTTGGAACCCATGTGCAACCATGTGCAATCTCTGGAGCTTGGTGGTCTTTATGATGTTGGTGGTATACTAAATATATTGTTCAAAAGTTTAGCCATTTTTAACTGTTTAAGTATTCCAGTTTTCTATTTTTTAAATTGTTATGTTTTTCCACATTTATTCCACAGTTATTTCTCTACACCATAGTTGGGCCATCTCATGAGTTTTCACATCAAACTTTCCACTTGTTTAGAAAGTGTCGTTGTTTATTCATGACTGTCATACTTGGCGATAACTTTAAGGAAGTAACCAACGCTGAAACATTCTTTCCTTCTTCTCCTCCTTAACTCTTCCACTTGGGCAGGCCATGTGAGCGTTATCTCTGTGCTAGATCGCCTTGCTTCAACCCCCAGCCTGCAGGCATGAATTACAGAAAACATTAACGGTCTCCCGGCTTGGGATGTTTGCGGCACACTCCATCACATGACAGCTATAGTTCCTCTGTCAGCCTAGACAATAAAACTCGTCTTACAGAGGTCGAACACATCCCTAATTGGAGATTCAACTGATATATATATATATAGAAAAATATTTATATGACCGGTATGCTATATCTCTGTATCTTTTGGGATATCGTGTGTAATTCATGAAGAAGCAGACCAAAGAGGGTTTGAGTTATGACTGTACTTAGTGATGGCAAAAGGAATCGTGAAAACCAATCAGATCGCTTGATTTAAGTCACCCGCTTTATAAATATATTTATAAAACGGGTGGCTTAAATCAAGCGATCTGATTGGTTCCCAACTGTTGTATATTGAGCGTATACACACAGCTATGACACCCGTTCAGTTTACAGAGTTCAGTATCACTCTGCACCTAACTTGAACTGTTGTTAATTTATATATAAAAGCAATAGCATAGTTCACTGAAACCTAAAAATATGTTGATTGCTGGAGAGAGTGGAAATGTTGTAAAGCAATAGGCACACGGTGAGTGTACTCGATAGTAGGCTAAATTGCCGGCGAACCAAGCTACCATCTCTAGCCTAGCCTTCTCTCTGAAGGACGCTACAGTGTGTTGCATAGCAACCGCCGTACACTTTGCAGGCAGCCAGGAGGGACTACTTTTTTGTATGCGTTAAAAAAATGCTTTTTTCCGACTTTCTCGCTTTTTCAAAATTGAGGGTGTCTATGACTTTCATTTCGCCATACTTACGTAACCGTTTTATAAAAGCAATAGATCACTTCAGTCAGTGAAATGTGCTCATTATACCACAGTTAAGGGGGGTCGCCGTCCCTCCGCTGCGTGTCGGGACGCCCCTTAACTGTGGAATAATGAGTGATCTATTGCTTAAAGAGGTAGTTCACCGGTGGACATATGAAGGTTATATGAAGTAAATAATTCTATGTATTATAAATGTGCAAAAAAATTTAAATCAGTTCATCCTAGCCAGAGAAAAGGCAGAAAGAGTGTTTTTATGGTCTCTCTGGCTCAAAAGTAAGAAATACTCCAACTACCACAGTGCATTGCGCTCGCTGCCCCGCCCACCCGTTTCATTTTGGGGGGGGAAGGACCTATTATACTTGCGCGAGTGGTAGCACAAGCAAACTTTGTGTAAACATATCCCTGTGATACTTTGACTAGTTTAGACTTCTGCTCTCATTTTTTCAAACGCAAAAATGCCCAATAGTTGTTCGGTACCCGGTTGCACCGAAAAGTCTAGGAAAAGAGTAAGTAAGTTTTCACGTTTTGCCAGTGAGAGACAGTGAGCGTTGCAAACGATGGCTGCGGGCGATCAACAACTCCACAATTGGAGAAGACGCTGGTATTGAAATGATAAAAGGTAAAAAGATATGCAGTTTCCATTTCAAACTGGAGGATTATGATATAAATCTTTTCGGCATGATGAGGCACGCTCTAAAACAAACTGCTGTTCCGTCTGTCTTCGCTGTGGGCCCGTTCCCAGATGACAAACAGGCCAGCACTTCTAATGCACCTCCCGCAGCAAAACGCACTTGCCTACAGGTAAGACTGTCGTAATATTCTACTATATTTCTGTTTACAAAGTACACAGTAATAGCTTGAATATTTTACAAAATCACTCCCTAATGATCATGTTTTCATTTTCATATTCTTTTCCCTTTATTTTATTGCATACAGGGCCGCTGGAGGTCTTTCACAGTGCACTGCTCAAGTACCCATGTTCCATGGGGATGGGTAGTATGGGCATTGTCACTACCTGGGTCTGTTGAAGGTGGCGTTGCTGTTTTTAGGCTGTGATAGGATAGGTACATTGTACATATTTTATTATTTTTTTTAACTTATCTTTTATATTAAAGCATTTGTTTTTAATCTTATCTTTGTAATGTTGATATATTGGATAATTTTCCTTTGTGAATAAAATCTTATATTGTTTTTACCACCTTACCTTGGACTTCTGTATAAACCCGTGTTCACCATAACAAACTTGGGTGGGACACTTCACTGCAATAATTATTTACATTTGTCAGATTAGCTTTTTTCCATGTTTTTTTAAAACTACAATTTATGTGGTATAAATCACGAAGACGCAAAGTAGGTTCAGCATACAGCCATCATGTATGAATGTAGCAAGAATAGATAACAATATCAAGTACTTTAGGTACCGTTTGTATATTACTATACAGCATAAAAACATTTGCTAATTACAGTAGCTCAGCATGTCTTAAGTATTTGTACTCAACCTTTTCTCCCCAGTTGAAATAAGTGTTTATCTTATACAGTAGGCCTACTTTAGTATAACAGCACTTGGGTTAGTAAACAAATCACAACAACCAACATGAATTTGAAGTTTTATACATGAAAAAATATGAACTATTTACAAAAATAAAATGTGTAGGGTGCGTTTGCTAAAGTCAAAATAGTCACAGCTCATCTTGAGCATCTACGGTAGCCACGGTACTGCCCATCTTGTGCTGGGTAATGAGCTCTGGACAACACAGGCTGACAAAACAAGGCGATTGTCTCTCCCAAGTCTCTCGCCTTGCAGTATCCACTCCAGGAAATGCCGGTAAGCTGTAAGCCGATACTGTCTAAGAAAGAAAGAGAACAACATTAGCAAAGCAAGATAAATTATGCCTTGAGTAGCCTATCCAGCATTACACGGACATCAAGCTCACGTAACGTAGCCTATGCTCTGCCAATAAGATCGGCTACTTTCGGATAACTACATTGTCACGTTCCCGGGACTCAGAACTATTGTAGCCAATGTGTTAGTAAAAACAACAGCACTTACTCTATGCTCAGATGTCCGTTTCTCCCAGCGGGCTTTGGCTGGCGTTTCCAGTTCACTTTCTGGGTCCGGAAATATGTATCCAAAACCCAACTGTTCAGATGAGGCATAAAGCCTGGGTGAGAGGTTACACACATGGCCCCGTCCTCGCCAGATTCAGCCATTTCTTCTAGAAGAAACTGGCATCGCTGAAATTCGCTGCAGCACGGGGACTCTGTGTTAGTGTCCATAGGCGAACAGAGCAAACAGTTACACCACCAGTTCACTCCGCCGCGCTCCGGCTCCTCGTCCTCTGCAACAGGCAGAGGACGAGGCTCGAGCCTCCTCCTCCATTTGTCTAAATTTTTCCTGGCTGTATGTGGCGCGTACAAATAGCTCTGAATGTCCGAATCCAACAATATATTTTCAAATTCCACTTTGGCTGATTCCCATTGCAAATTTGCTTCTAGTTTTCTAGTGAAGAAACATGGTGGACATTGTGTTTACATCTCGTACGCAAGCTCCCGCCCCCCTCATTCCTTATTGGTGGGATTACAAATTTGCGGAACTTGTGGTTTGTAGTCCTCGGCCCTTCTAGCAGGCAAGCAAAGTTCTACTGAGATGACGTCAGACGCGTCATTTGACGTCAGGTCAGTAGAAATGTAATCAGGACAGCTGGGCCTAGGGAGGACTGGGTTAGACTGAGGGACAAAACAAACAGTTTTTTATATTATAATAGCGATTTTATAACGATAGAACACCAGTTCTGAATCGGTGAAGTATTCCTTTAAATATACACTAACCCTTTATACTGGAATTTGGTTTTCCACTATCAGTGTGCAATTCCATGAATTTCCGAAATTCCTTTGGTCTTTGACAGAAGAAACCATAATTTGGTTCAAGCAGATTCAAAAGCAGGAACACCAAGAGACAAGAGAAACTTTGAATTAAAAACGTGGTATGTGAAATGACCATTCAGGATGTAATGATTCATATCTGGTAATATGTTTTGGTGATAACGTTGCCCAGAGCAGCAAAGGATCAGAAATCACTGCCATGTTGTGATCGCATGTCCCTGTGTTGTCTTTGTGTTTTTCACTACCAGGGATCAACAACTATCCAATTAAGATTCCACATTAGCAACAAATTGGATACATATTAATTATAAAATACAGAGAATGTGACATACACAGTAAACTTTTGAATGCCCTGTTCTTTGTGAAGGTTAGTAGCTCATCCCAATAAAGTTAATTAGTTCCTTTAGCTCATGATTTTAATGTGATGTTGCTGTGGCCTGAAGCATTTCTGGATGGTGAGCAGCAAAACCCAAGGAGCTGCCCCACCCATAGGATACCACAATATATAGGGCTGTTAAATTAAGTGCATTAACACAAAAAACAATGTTCACTGTGATTTTCCCACAGAATGTCAATATCAGAATAAATTTTTGTTTTTAGTTCCACTTACTTTACATTCAATTACACTTGCAGTAAGTGACAGCCTGTTTACAATTCCCAAATCTGTGGTGCTTCTTATTTGAATTTAACTACACTTGTAGTAACTGTTGGTTTACAATTGTACTAAGTAACTGCCTGTTTACAATTCCCAAATCTGTGGTGTTCCATAAATGTTATATTCAATAAACACTGAGTGAGACAATAAAACTCCCTCAAGATCACTTGGTCTAGTTTTTGCCTTATTAAGTACATTTTAGGGCTGGGCGATTAATCGAATTTTGATCGCGATTTCGATTTCAGAGTGAAACGATCACCAAACTAATATAATCGAGTTGAAACTATTAAAAAAAAAATTTTTTTTAATACAAATAGAAGAACAGCTGGATTCATATCTGGACTTTATTTTCTATTTGACCATTCTGTGTATATTTTTAAGGGGAAATTTCGAAGTTCTCATTTACAAAGTGTTTTTTTTGGAGAGAAATTATGAATAAATGCATCATGTTTTCAAACTCAAAAATAATCATTTGAATAATCGAGATTTCAATATTGACCAAAATAATCGTGATTATGATTTTTTCCATAATCGAGCAGCCCTAGTACTGTTTGGTATGAACGATAATGTGTCATTCCATTTGATAATCTCATTTAACTTCAATTGGTGTGGATTTAAAATAGCATAAAAAAAATTAATTAATCATGAGTTAACTCTGTTGCAATTAATCGCGATTATTGTTAATCAACAGCCATAATATATACATAAACATATATATATATACAATAACGGCTGATATACATACAGTATGTTTTGAATGTTGGCCGATATATTGTTATTGGTCATGTTTTACACCCTAATATCAGTATCAACAACGGCCCCTAAAATCCAATAAATGTTTTCAACCTGCAGTTTATTGGATATCAAGTTGACCAAATGCACAAACACTGATAAAATAATACATTCATCCTCTTTCGGTCAGGGCTATTGCTCTATCTCTCCATCTCTCGCCACATGTCTTCCATCAGTCTCCCTCTATTTTATTTTTCACCCTCTCCCTCTTTCCACTCACTCTGGCTTTCATTTGTTCTTCCCCACTTTCTCTATCTAGTCTCTTTTTTTGTCAGACAGATCCTACCGTCCAGTAATTGCATCTTTCCCTCCATCTATCTCCCTCTCTAGCTATCTGGTGTGTATAGTAAACACAGAACACACACACACACACGCACACACACACACACACACACATACACACATACACACAAACACAGACGTACACACATGTGTGTACGTCAAAGTAGATTAAATAAACTGCTGCAGCCAGAAGACCAATGAAGACAGATTAAATTATCTTCCTCATTTAACACATCATCATCGTCATCATCATGAACATCATGACTCTAGGCCCGTCCATCTCTCCATACATTTGGTTAGTCAGATAACCACGAGGACCACACCGGGCGCCTAACAAACTATTTATAAGACTGCTAGCCCCACACTCTAAATTATTTACTCTGACACTGACAGTAATACATGTGGATTATGTTTAGACATTTATTTAATGCATCTTTCTCTACTACTCCTAGTACGTCTTTTTATTTAGGAATTTATTTGTGATCTCCTCGTTCATTCCACCATGGTCCTTTCTGCTGGGACAACCGCATTCCCTGCCTGGATGGACAAAGTAGGCTGCTATCGTAATTCCACCTAGAAGGGTAGTTAGATTCCCTTCTACTTGAGTGCTTATGAGCAATCAAAACCGAACGCAAGCTCTGATGGCCTGACATGTTGTTTGCTTCTGCTTAACATGTCGTGTGTGTGTGTGTGTGTGTGTGTGTGTGTGTGTGTGTGTGTGTGTGTGTGTGTGTGCGTGCGTGCGTGCGTGCGTGCGTGCGTGCGTGCGTGCGTGCGTGCGTGCGTGTCTTTGTGCACGTGTGTATGTATAGCCAGAGGGTATATTGACCTAATAAGGGTTGTTACATAAGGTCAATTTTTAAATACTGGGGATGTAATGGAAATGTGTGTGTGTGTGTGTGTGTGTGTGTGTGTGTGTGTGTGTGTGTGTGTGTGTGTGTGTAACCATATGAAGTGCGAGGGCAAAAATAAGCATATGTAGTGTGTGTGTGTGTGTGTGTGTGTGTGTGTGTGTGTGTGTGTGTGCGTGTGTGTGCGTGTGTGCGTGTGTGCGTGTGTGTCAGTGCATGTGCCACTACGATTCTAGATGAGTCTTAGTGCCGCTAGCAGACTTGGTTTGGGATAGAAATTAGTAATTTCAGTTTTGTTCTGCACATCTGACTGGATCACACCTCGAGGTCATAGGGAACCATAATGTTTAGCCCACTCACTGCTTTTTCAGTGTGTCTCTCTCTGTCTGTCTGTCTGTCTGTCTGTCTGTCTGTCTGTCTGTCTGTCTGTCTCTCTCTCTCTCTCTCTCTCTCTCTCTCTCTCTCTCTCTCTCTCTCTCTCTCTCTCTCTCTCATCAAAATTGTATCAGTATAAGTTTAACCTTTGATCGAGGGACATGGCCTTTAATTACCAGGTCATAAATTCATGGACTAGGATACCATAAAAACACAGTTGTTTCTCAACTATCGGTTGGCCTATTGCAATGGTTTAAATATTTTCAAAATTGTCAGCGATGCACTTGTTTCAAAAATCGGATATCTGTATATTATAAATAAATTGTTACTTCTGAAATTCCAAACTTTTCCAAAATTTCACATTTTCCAATTAACCTTTTGGCCTGAAATGCTGAACATAATACACATCACAATAAATAATACAATTAATTCGTAGTTCAAATTCAAATATGATCTTTGCTTTTAACCTACTTGGATTGATAGCGACATGAAAGCCCGATAGAGACAAATCAATTTGACTGCATTTGACCCCGCTGCATTGTCCATACACATTTCCAGGATACCATTGAAAGTGTAGTCAACACCAAAATGAAATGACAATAACCCGTGGATGGTCTCCATCCCGCTGTTACCGTCAACGGCATCTAAAAGGTCACGACAGACGCTTCGACATGAGGTTCCAACAGATCGACCAGAACATTGTAGGTACAAGGAACATGTGGGACTCACCATTTCCCCGTGCAGACCGGCCGTCCGAGGAGACTGGAGTGAGAGGACTTTACATTCCCACGGACAACCTTTCACGCACGTTCAACGGGGATGTTAAACCAATCCGAAAAGTAATTGCTTTCGTTTATAACACGATTATATTGACATGTGCAGTGGACGACTCGTGTGTGGCTGCTTCAAAGCGTGGAAGGATCCTAACCGAGAAGTAATAATAAAAAAGTATCGGACCGCGCAATAAATAACGCAGCGGATCGGCGAGGAACCGGTGCTACGACGTGCGCGCGGCGGACTGGAGGCAGCCGGTGAGACGGAGAGTCAGCTCTGTTGACTAACTTATTAACACCGTTAAACCACCGGAGTCCCCTCCCCCTTACCCCGCCCGGTGTCATCGTATACATGCCTTTGCATCGGGTCCCCCTTATCCCGCCCCCCTAAATGGGAAGTTAGATTGCATACTGTCACAACAAACCAGGAAAAAAAGGGATAGCCTACCTGCAAGTAAGAGAGGCTGAGGTCAGGTGTAGGAAAGATCGTCTGTGAGAGAGAAACTGTCTGATGTATTGGTTCAGAGTAGATTTCCTCAGTCTGAGAGGTCAGACAGGTGATTCCCCCAAGTCCTTACAGTCATTATAACAGGAAGCATTCCAGTTACCATGCTCCAATTAATATTAAATTATCACCCTCGCAGACTTTGCCAGCTCACCTTTTCTCTGTCATTTCTCTCCCAACTCCCAGTCCCCCCCATCCAATAACACACAGATCTCATCAGCCTATCAAATGCACCTGAAATAAGCAGAGCTGTCTGTCTTGCTCTCTTCCCATTTCATTTTAAGTCATGACGCTTTCATCCAAAGAGACTTAAAGTGAATTCAGATACAAGACATAATGACCATTCAAGGAGAGGATATTGGTTGCTAAGCGACCAGAGTGACATCGGTTTTGGACAAGCAAATTTGTGGTGCGCCACCTTAAAATTCCCCTAGTTGAAGACCATGCAAGGCATACACATTAATGGAGCTCATAGCCAATATCACTTCCTTGTCGACGGGCCATCAGGCTTAGCTTATCTGGCTTAGTAAGGACCTACCTTTTGTATGGGAATCGAACACCATCACTCCCTCCCTCCCTCCCTCCCTCCCTCCCTCCTACCTTGGTCTCTATTTCTCTCCCCTCCTCACTCTCTCTCTCCCTCTTGATCGTGTCTTCAGACCAGACATAAGATGGGCTCTCTTTGCGAGTGCGTCATCAAAAAGACAAATCTGTTGTTCTTGCCAGTGCTAAATCTGCTCCTAAGGGGGTTCTGACATCAGATCCTCCCCATGCTAAAATGTAACTCAATTCAGCTCCATCATTGCTCCCAGAATGTAAACCAAATGTCAAATGTATTAAGTATTAAAGCAAAAGTATTGTAGGCCTATTTCAATTCCCACACAAAAACTCAATAGTATCAACACGAAAACGTGATAAAAGAAACATAACAAGCTAAAGTTTGTTTGTTCTTGTACAATATAAGAAGTAATAACATTATCCAACCCACAGGAACCCTTCAAAGAACTTCAGATGCATATCTTCTGAAGTGAGCTAGTATGATATGAGTTTAATGTT
This sequence comes from Micromesistius poutassou, assembly GCF_964030765.1. Taxonomy (NCBI): domain Eukaryota; kingdom Metazoa; phylum Chordata; class Actinopteri; order Gadiformes; family Gadidae; genus Micromesistius; species Micromesistius poutassou. Next base: position 11,484,211 of record NC_140276.1, read on the forward strand.
TAGCAAGACAGTAGCTCCATGTATTTTGTTTGTCTATTCATGAATGTTTCTTCAGCTTTTACAAACGCAAATCAGTGGTTAAAATAATGCTAACTCCTAATTCTCTCAATTTAATCCAGTCATGGGGCAGGCTGGCACTCAAAGACATTACATACGCTATACACTCCAAAAAACAAGAGTGTTCAAGTTTCTTCTAAGCTTAAGTTTTTAAAATATTCAGAAAAGTGTATGGAGACACATGATGTTTTGCAGCAGGGATCCGCCCAAATGAAGATGAAATGACTTAAAAAGGCAGCACAAAATGACTTATTTAAAATAGATACACATGAGAAATAGCCTGGGTTTAAATCTCAATCAGCCCCAGTGTGTTGGGGGGGGGGGGGGTAAATAATGAACTTCACCATTAAAATAATGACCTCATACTGCCAAACTACCCCAACTGGGGGAAGAAGAAAGGAGCAGAAAGGAGAAGAGAGGAGAGAAAAAGAGGAGATGAAAGGAAAGAGTGGAGAAGGGGATGAGAAGAGGAAAACAGAGAAGCCGTTGGAAAGCTAGAGGCAAAGACTGGAAACTGTAGATGAGAGGAGAGAATTGAGTAAAGCAGTGAGGCGGGGTAGGAGAGAAGAAGCAAACAGTCCCCCACTGCCCCTCTCGATATGATTTGTTTCTCAACCTCAAAGTCCCCAAAAATAATTTGGCAACAATCTGTCCTTTAATACGATACCGCTGTGCGTATGTATTACGTTGAAAGATCTGTTATTTTATCATATCCTATTACAATGTTAATATATCTAATAACAATAACTTTGCTGGAGGGTTAAGTGGCGTAAGCAAGGTGGAGTTCTTATCTGTTTATCTGAACGACTGCTTCCCGTATGTCTTGTTATATTTCAGCGTCCATTTTGTGTGTATGTTTTGTATAGCCATTTGCTTTAAATATTCTTATTATTATTCTTTCTTTCCCTTGCCTCCTACCTTGTTCATAAGCCGGGTGTCCAGCTGTAAAGAGAGTGTGGGTGTGCTCCATTTGCATTCTTTCCCAACCTCTCTGTCAAACTCAATACACAGCTTGTTTATATTCCCTACAGCTGAAATGTGATAATTTTGACGCTTCAACTAATTCAGCCAACATAGTCATCAACAAGGCCGACATCAATGTTCAAGCCGACAGACAAAAAGAAGGCATTCTGGTCAAGGTTGGTTGGAAAAACTCCACTCGAGAGACCCTCGAACCACGTGGAAGGAGGAGTACTTCGGGGAACTCCTCAACTTGAGGGACATCAGGTTCATACAGGAGTCAGGGACGAAGGGACTCCAAGGGTAAGTGGGTCGAATCGTATCCATCTGACAGATGTCACCAAGGTGTTTATGGATCTCTGCAGTGGCAAGGCATCAGGTGAGATTCGCCCGGGGTTGTTGAAGCCCCCCAGGGTTGCTGAACAACCTGGAGGTTGTTAGGCTGTCTTGACTAGCACGCCCACACAACCTTGCAACAACCTCTGTGGCCGTACCTTTGGACTGACAATGCAGAGTGGCTGGTGGTTTCCAACTTCAGGTGTGTTCCAACTACCGGAATTCATATCAGTTCAGGCCCTATCAGTTTATCTTATAATCGTTAAGCCAAGGGGAGGATAGGGAGAACTGTCAAGGCTGTACATGTGGGTCGGCGCCCATGATACTTCCTCTACTGCTGCCTAAACTTTATCTTCCACTTCTTTGTTTGTCAATCATTTCCCATATGGATATGGCGAATATGTATTTGACTTTTACCGATGCACTAAAAAGTGCATTGCGTCACTCTGGAAACATGCGTTACCATGGTATCCCGTGACAAGAGGAGTTTGTGAGTCAGCATAAAAACAAAGACGTAGTCATTGTATATTCTGACAGATATAGAGAAAGGGCGAAGGGTGGAAGCAGAGAGAGAGATTAAGAAATAGAGGGAGAGGGCGAGAGGAGCGAGAGAAAGAGTGGTTCAGATGAAGAGAGAGAATGAGAATGAGAGGTAAAATAAAGAATTGAAGAGAGATCGATAGAAGGATAGGAAGAGGGAGAGAGAGGATAGACAGACAGACTTAGAATTCAATACTAAGCTTCAAGCACAAATGAATCACCTGATACTTCCATCTATCAGTTTGAGCTCATCATTTACATTGGGCCCATAAATGACGGTGAACATTGCTTGTTTGGTGGGTTCAACCTTAAACTATCAGCACAATGTCTTCATTATCTTGGATCCCTGCACATACCAAGTGAACCTTGTACCAACCTGTTCAAGTTCAAGTTGAAGTACTTTATTGTCAGATGCAGAGAGTAGTTAACACTGTTAACTACCTGTTAAGGGAATCATTTTTGAAAAAATAAATGCTGTAAAATGTATAACTACAAAAATACATAAAGATAAAAATAGATAAATAAAGACAGCAGCAGAGTAAAATGTGTATGTGCTGGGTGGTGGCAGTCCTTAATAATCCTGAGGACTTCCCTGAGGAAGTGTGTGTGGTAGATAGTCCTGTAGAGCTGTAGAGCGCTTTGTCAATAACGTGTTCTGAAATCATGACAACACTGTGTATGACCTTACGGTCCTCGGCTGTGCAACCCACGTACCACATTGTTTTGCACAATGCTCTCAATGGTCCACCTGGAGAAGTGTGTGATGATGACTGGGTCCATACCATACTTCTTCAGTCTCCTCAGGAAGAAGATTGTTTCTTAGCTGATTTGAGCACCTTAGGTAAGGACATCGTTGATGTGCAAGCCAAGGAACCTGAAGCAGCTGACCCTTTTCAACCACAGCTCCATGGATGTGTATGGGAGTACGCTCCCCCTCTCTCCTGTAGCCTACTGTAGCCCACAATCATCTCATTTGTCACGCTGTCGTTGAGAGAGTGGCTGCTGTCTTGCCCCAATGCTGCCAGGCTATTGACCTCCTCTCTGTAGGCTGACTCAATGCATGGCTCAGTGATGAGCCCAATAATGGCTGTGTCATCAGCAACCTTGACAATGAGATTGGTACTATACATTGCCGCACATTCATGTGTGAACCAGGCAAACAGGAGGGGCTGAGCATTCACCGCTGGGGGATGGTTTTGATGGTGATCTCCTTGGAGGAGGTGCGGTCACTGATTCTCAGCCCATGGGGTCTCCTCATCAAGAAGTCAAAGAGCCATCTACATAGGGAGATGTAGATGGAAGAGAACCCACCAGCAGCCATACATTTCCTGTTCAGTGGCGAGGTACATCGGTTTGGGAAGTGTGAAAAGGTGCTTGCATGTTGCCCAAACAAACACCTACCCTTGACCGTACCTGTTTGCTGGCTGTTGAACTTTTTTTTCAGGTGAACTTTTGTCTGCATTGGCCAACATTCTATAGCTGGGTGTTTGATGGGGCAGTGTGCAAGAACCTCAATGTTTCCTCAGTACTTTCTGATGCTTTATTTTTCCTGTCCTGACTCAATCCATAGTCTGACAGAAACTCACACAGAAAACAAGAACTAAACCAAACCAAACAAGGGTAATTCAGGATCTCATTGGGTTCCACCGCCTGTTGTTGATGGTCGATCAGGGATAATGGCTGGCCGTTGCTATGGTGATGGACCATACTGCCTGCCATAGATTCTGCTCTTTCACTGTTGCTATCAGTTCTCTTACTTATTTAGGTATCTGGTTCTCACTATTCAACATTACCATTAAAGTAATTTAGTAGATTTACAGTAAATTACATTGAATTCATATGCATGATATTAAGCATCAAGGATGCCTACAGGTAGAGTGTGAAAATACTGTACTTTTGTATTTATTTTTAAAAGTTAAAAGGTCACATGACATGCCACCAGGTGTGGTGTGATTAGCCGTTACAAGCTGTTTTGAAAATCTTCCCCTTATGACATCACAGGTGGGCGTGTCCACCTAGATGTGTGCTGGATAGATCAGTCTATAAGCCTACTCTGTGGACTGTAGCAAACGTTGCTCTATTTGCACACATCTAGTTGGACACGCCCACCTGTGATGTCATAAGGGACAGATTTTCTAAAAATCTTGTAACAGCTAATCACACCACACCTGGTGGCATGTCATGGGACCTTTAAAATATTAAGAGTTCCAGTGAGTTCCAGTGTTCCGAAAAAAAGATGTCTATTTACTCAGAATATTGCTTTTCGGAAGCGTGTCCCTGTAAGGCTGTGACATCACTGGCGGGCTTCCCTGTGTTCAAGAGCCTCAACAACAACGCTGCATCATATTTCCACTGTTGTTAAGCACTGTTGCTATGTGATGGCTATAGAATCTAAAAATTACCAATCTAAAATAGTTCTCCATTTAAGTATCTATCAAGTGTGGAAATTCTGATGGTGTCATCAGAGAAGTGTGTGCGTGTGGGTGTGTGGGTGTTTAATTGAAGGTTTATATCTTGATGAAGGAAGGACTCTGAGAGGAGTCCTGAGAGGAGTCCTGAACCTGAAGGACTCCAGGTGTTTTGAGGAGGTGAGGAGGAGGAGGTGAAGAGAGGCGAGAGGAATAGAGGTTGCAAGAGGTGGACACAGAGGATGAGAGAGACATGTGCTGATTGTGATGAAAACCCACACAAATGCTTATACTCTCCCCGTCTCAAACACTCCCTTTCTCAGTTAAATACATACACAGGCATTGCCTCCCCAACACCCGGTTCCATGCTTGCAGATTATCTAGATTCTATAGCCATCACATAGCAACAGTGCTTAACAACAGTGGATTCCACAATATGGTCCAGCGTTGTTGTTGAAGCTCTGGAACACAGGGAATTGTTTTTTCACTTGTTTAACACTGGAACTCACTGGAACTCAAAATATTTTAAGTGATTACAAAAAGATCTCATGATTATCTTGTGATTCCTAAGATATGAATCATGAGGTTCATATTTCATGAATATCCAGTTGGTGTCCCCCCCCCATCCCCACACTCCCCCCTCCACGCACTCTCTGTTCTTCCTCCCTTGATTTCTGCCCCCTCTCCTCTGCCTATAGCTCTCCCTCTCCCCCTTCCCTCTCCCTCTGTCTTTTCTTCCTCCAGCTGTGGCCGCAGGTAGTAGGAAGTGACCTCAGCAAGTTAAACTGGACTACAGGAAGTAGAACGTTATTTCAGGAAGTAGGAAGTGAGTGTGGGAGGTAATTTGTGTATGTAAACTCTCTTCCTTCCTCATATGAATCCAAGTACTAAGAGACTGGTTGCAGCCTATAAACTAGTTTTACTTACTAGGAGTAGGAGATATCAGTGAAAATAACTACTACCAGAACGGACTACAGATTGACCATGATGTTCTGCTCATTCACACCTATCCTTTCTCTTCGTCTCCGCCATTTCAGTTAAAGCACCACTATGTATGTTTCCCTGGACATTTTTGTTCAAGGACACATCAATAACACAATTAGACCATGAGAGGACAATAATGTCCAAAGATATTGAGTACCTCTTTAACCAATGCTAATACAACAATAATATTGTTATATAACAGTTATGCAAAAAGATATCATCGTCCAGAAGTCTTGGATCGAGATGAGGGGAATGGAAGGAGGGAGACAGATCAATATAGATATCAACTGCTCGTTCTTTGAAGCCACAAGACCAAGGCTGGGATTTTAGAATCAACATAAACACACATATCTCTATTACGCGGACAATGGTTTGAAGATGAGCTGCTTAGTTGTAAGCTTGCAGCTGGGCTAAGCAAGTGGAGCTGTGGTGGACACCAGCTGTGATGTTACTTTGAAACTCCTACACAGTTGCATCAGTACACATGATTCACTGTTAAGCTGTCTGTGTGTCTTTCTGTGCAATTGCCTATGTGTGTGGGTGTGTGTGTGTGTGTGTGTCTGTGTCTGTGTCAGAATGTCACTGTGTTATTGTCTGTTTTTGTGTATCCACGAGTCGAACAAATCGCTGTCCACATCTGAGTCCAGAAAAGCTGTGATGTGGCAGCAGCTCACAGCCATAATCGTCTCTCTGATGTTCAGCTCCGGGCACACAGACACACAGACACACGCACATAGGGGCTCCTGGCATCGCCGTTGCTTGGTAACACTGCCATGTATGCCACCATTGGTCAGCCCGGTAAGCCCAGTAAGTGATGGTCATTTGGTTTTAGATTACAGTTCAAAAGAAAGGATGTGTACAGATTAAAGAAACAAATCATAAAGTGAGAAACTAATGCCTATACACTATGTAGATGCAGTCAGAGAACAGCAGTCTAGTGCTTGGCTGCTAGTGGCTAATTGAAGAGGCCTGTGGTTCAACTGGTTGTTATATCAGTTTTATATCAAATGTCCAGCAACAATATAAAAGATGCCATTTGGGGGACGCTTTAACCCAAAGTAACCATATGATGAGTGCAGATGTCCTAAGTGTTGGTGGCTTTAGTGCAAATGCTCTACCATTGGAGCTATACAAGACCACGTATTATACTTATACCAATTACAGCCCAAGCAATTCGCTACAATTATCTTGAACTGATGTGTAAGTATATTTTGTATTCCATATTATTTCTGTTAACTTTCTGTTAACTTTCTGTTAACATTCCATTCCAGTTCAGTGAAATGAAATCATTGCCGTGTCTTTGCTCCAGCCCTCCTCTGATCTCAGCTAATTGCATTAGTATTTCTGTTTTGCTTTCTGAACCATCACACTAAAACTGCGATGGGAGAATATAATCCAATTTATTCTCCAACCAGGGAGAAATTATATTTGACCTCAATTTACACACATGAAAATTTATCATTATATGGTTCCTAAATCGTGCACAATCAGCAGTAGAGAGAATAATGAATGAATCTTAGCACAGATCAAAGGTCAAAATTTGCTGGAGTGGTCTGCTCAGGTTTGGATTCCTCAATGACTGAATTATTCCTTAAATTAAATTCTTGCTATTGATTAGACAGTCTCTAAGGACCCTGCTCATCCCACACCCCTGCAAAGACACAGACGCATGCACTCACACACACAATAAAGCAAACATTTTGCATTATCTCACTGACAGAGGAAGTCTTCCTTCCTCCGTTTTGTCTGAGAGTGGGATCCTAATCCAATACCATCAAATGTAATCTAGTCTAATCTAATAATGCAGGCCCTGGAGTTCTCTGAACAGGCAGAGGTAGGCTTGGGGAGATGGTGAGTCCTGCCAAGCCAGACATCAGCCAAGGCAATTTATTTAGCTTTCAGTAAATATATGCCAAGTGCCATGGTATGCTAATATTGAGAAAGCATTGATCTCTCCTTTCATTCTCTCCTTTCATTGTCTATACAACAGAGACAACGCAGCGATATCAACATGAGTAGTTCTAACTGGAGAGACGGTGAAATCCGCAAGATGCTGACCATTATGGGAGAAAAGGTGATGCAGTCGTATTTAAGAAAGACGGTTAAAAATGGTGCGATCTACGAGAAAGTAGCAGAGGAACTTTCCATGGATAAAAAACATGTGGTCAGCAAAATAAAGAATATGTTGGCGTTTTTGTCAATCATATTCTTGTAATCGTGTTGGTAGCCTACACAGATGTTGTTTACTCATTCTTGCATGTGAGTGGCTTGAATAAACAATAAAAAAATTCTGAGTATGCAAATTATTCTAAAGAGGTCTACTCTCCGTGCGTAGTCCCGCCTGCTCCAATGAACCAAGAAAACCGGCTCCTTGACGAAGGGGGAATATACCCCTTCGGTTTTACACAGGCAAGACAGTGAAATTGCAGGGTGTTCCAAGCAGTGTAAAAATGCCTTCTCTCTCTCTCTCTCTCTCTCTCTCTCTCTCTCTCTCTCTCTCTCTCTCTCCACGCTTCTTCGTCTGTCCTTCATCCCTCCCCTCTCACACTTTCCTCTCAACTTGCTTTTGGGTAATCAGGTGTAAAGTTAGTTGCAGTCAACTTTTCTATTGGATTTAAAGAGAGTTCATTGTAGAGAGAGACAGAAAAATAGAGAGATAGAAAGAGAGGGACGAGGACAGAGAAAAGACAGAGTGAGAGACCAGAGAAAGACAGCTAGGCAGAGATAAACCAGAGACAGACACAAACAGACAGAAAGAGCAATAGAGAGACACCAAAGACAGAAAGAGAGCTAGATAGAGAGAGCGACCAACAAAAGAGATTAAAAAATAGTGGAAAAAAGTGAAACATGACCATACTTTCTTTAAGTGAACACGCTTTGCTTTGAAAAGGTCACAGGTGCAGAGAACGTTGTATGTTTTTTTTCTCCCTCCAGCTGCCTACTTTCATCCCTTCCTCCACAGACTTCCATTTTATTATTCTACCCTCTTCTCTCTCGCCCTGATCGCACCATTTCAAACCAGATACATTTTCCACCATCGCACTCTCCCTGTTATTACAGCATGTCCCCTCTCTGCCAGTATGACAAATGTGTTCTTACTGTGAGCGCAATTAGTCCCCACAACAAGGAGGGAAGGGGGGGGGGGGGGGCAGTGGATCCAGTAACTACCCAGTAAGAAGACACCTCCACATGAAGAGCCTTCTCTGTTCATCTTGACCAGGTGAACTCCGTTGGGCTGGGAGGGAGAGCAACCAGGACAGAGTAAGAGGTCTGTTTCTAGGTCTGATTGCGCCAAAGACATTCTCCTAGTTCTGCCTTCCTGTTTCATAAACACCATCTGGTTAGTGTAGGTGGCACCGAGTAGAAAGGGGAAATCGTACTTTCGGTAATTTAGACATTGTTCTGCTCGCAGAGAGGATGATTGGCACCGTCTGATGAGCCACATTTACATAACACAGCTTGGCGAACCGCGGTGTACCCCAAATTTATCAAAATAAACTTTGTCAAAGTCTTTACTAATGCCGTCTCTACTTTCATCTTCGCACTGTCTCTGTCTCTGTCTCCTCCTATGCCAACAGAAGGTGGGTGTTGATATACTGCTCACTGTCTATCAAAAATGCCAACCACGAGCAATTAAGCCTGGGGTTCCCATTTCTTAACTGCTCCCTTAGGCAGAAACTGTGGGGTCCCAAAACCCAAGGTTGGGAAACTGCAGTTTTACACCCCAGTTTTACACTCCCTGAAAATGCTTCATCACATTGCCATCAGTGCCAGGTCAACTTGCCGTTCTATGGACTTCCACAGGGCACGCCATAAACCGTTTCTTTGGACATGGAAAGCCACATACATCCTTGAAATCCATGCGTCAAAGAATTATGTCAACAGCCAAATGTTTCACAGCCAAATTAAATAGTCGGGTGGTGCCAATGGCCAAGTTTCAGCCGAGGGATTAGGCATGGTTGGTTTGACTTGCTCAAGGGCACCTTGACATGGCAAGAAGAGCGCCCAGGATAAAACTTGTAACCATGCTGTAAGTAACTATGCTAACGTTTAGACAGGGGATGGCATATACACTACAAACACAGTCCTCTCCGACATTTAGACAGCATTTATCTACTCACCCCACATACACATGCATGACTCCATTTAGACTCTGTGTCACATGTCCACACACTACGCAAACCCAGGTATGGCTTTGACATTGGAGTCAGACATTAATAAATGCTATTTTGGGCATGGTTTTTCTCAAATGTGTAAAATAAGTTAAATTAAATTATATTTTGAGTTTATGATTCCTGAAAAAACGTAGCTTAATGCTTGTCATTACCGCGCCAGAGCCGCTCGAAGTGTGGGAGCGCTGCCTGCAGCCCTATAACCACTACAGCCGCTGTATTATTAATAATAATGTCATATTGTTCATGGTTAGGCTGCCGCTATAGGCTGGCTACTCTTATCGCGTGTGTTCGGCTCTGTGTACAGCCCTAATATACATGCCCATGTGAAACAATGCAAGTTATTGAGTTGAGTAATTTTAAGTTGATTTAATTAAACAGTCAAACGTTACTTTGGTGGTCCGTGGATTATTTTTTATCATGTGGAATGGAGTTTGCGTAGCCCATAAAGGCTTGGTAAATCTGTTGAAATTAAATTAACCTGATCCATCTGTGCGTTTTATGTAAATATTGTATATATATAGAGAAATGGCATCACCCGTGTGCAACTAATTATTTCTTTATATTAGGCCTATGTCTGCTCTGTTGTAGTAGGCTATTAATGTAATGACCAGCAGTTATACAGGAGGCCGTGGTATAATTTGCACACTGTGTGTGTGTGTGTGTGTGAGTATGTAGGTTTCCTTTCTTCTAGCTTTCTTGAATATGAACGAACAGAAAATGAAATGTGCTCACTGTGCACTCTGACATTTCGCTATGGATCGGCCTTTAAGGGCCACGGAGGCGTGCTCAGTATACATGTAAAGACCAACTGTCACTCTGTGTGACTTAAAAGACAAGAAAAAACACATAAAAGCGGTCAAATGTAATTGAATAAAATGTAACCTCATAAACATTTCCATCAACCCTTTCATTGCAGAACCATGTTGTCAGCGTTCAATGTTGGCTATTCAGCTGTTCACATTTTACTGTATGTTGAAGCCTGACTGACCCTCTAGTGACCTTAAGATCTCTTAGGTCAAAAGGCGTGTGGATATTCTGATAAGGCAGCATTCGTTTGTGTGTCAAAGTGAAGCCAAGCCTCTAACATATGTGTTCAGAGGAGCGTTTTGCCTCAAGCAGACATATATCAGAAGGTCACAGGATGATTCCTTCAGATCAGCGTATGGAGGTCTGGACACAAGCGCACACACACACACACACACACACACACACACACACACACACACACATAAATACATTCATATATATATATATATATATATATATATATATATATATATATATATATTCTCCCTCTCACTATTATGCACACCCTTTATCTACCTCACAAACACACGTACAGACATAGTTATTATCTAGCACACACACACACACACACAAACACACAAAATAGAAGCCCTAATGCAATGTGTGTCCTCAGGCCATGGCTTTTTATCAGTCATACCAGTTAATGCCAGTGATGCGGGGTTGATTTGAGTGCCAAGGAACACAGGGAGGCAGCAAGCCAGTAAACAAGTTAGCCCAACCACCAGTCACTCAAACAACCAGGAGGGTAGGACTGTCAGATCAGCTCTGATCAGCAGGAGCCATCTTGTCATCTTGCCAGCCCAATCGTGTCTGTTGGCAAACAGTTTTTCATCCAGTCCATCCAGTTTTAAAACATATTGACTAAGAGGACAGCAGGTACTGCCACTGCCCAATCACATCGTGATTACGTTTAGTCTCAAGCCCTTATAACCTGTTTCACTTCCATTTAGTCAATAAGCCTTTATCCAAAACCATTTACAAAGTAGGCTGAGTACACTCAAGCAGAGTAGCAGTGCAGTGCAAATTAGTTAAATAAAAAGGGACAAGATACCCATGGGATGTTGTTTATCTGTGTCCGTAATTGTTTTTGCCTCCAAATTGCCATCACATCATCAGATCTGTGGGTTGTTATAAAATAACTTGCGTACCCTAGCTTTAATGAGAATGTATAACAGAAGAGTGTTCGGTTATGTCATGCTCTTTTCAATCATTATTTTAACCTTGTACTGTGTGTATATTCTTGTCCGCTATCTTGTCCACATCTCCCTCAAAACTGAATGGATATCCCAACAGACTTCCAGTTTAAACAACGTTTAATGTATTTTATACTTTTTTTTGTTTGCCTTATTTTTCGGTCAGTTTGTGACCAAGAGAACTTCAACAGGTTTGGTCGAGGCATTAACAACTGCTTTTATCTGAATCCACTTACAGGAAGCCGAGTACAGACACAGATACTAAGGGGCTGTGAATGCTGTGACCGCAGCCACTTCAACACATACTAGCAAATAAACTCACACCCCGAAACCAAGTACATAGAAATGTTTTTTCTATGTCTGATAAATGCTTTTTGGAAGAAGTTGAGCCATGGAAGGTGACCCGGATATATGCTGCAATGTCTGGGTGTGGGTTTGGTCTCGGTCTGGGTGTCTAGGTCTCTGGGTGTGGGAGTTTGGATCATAGGTAATAAAGAGCTGGCTGAAAAGAGCAGTTTAATATGAGGCAGTAATATCAGCAGAATGTCAGAGTGGGTGGAGGACGTGTGGAGAGGAGAGGAGGCGGAAGGTGGAGGAGAGGGTGGTGGATGGGACGGAGAGGAGGAGTGGAGGACATGGAAGGTGGCGGAGAGGGTGGTGGAGAGGACGGAGAGGATATGGCGGAGTGGAAGGTGGAGAAGAAGGTGCAGAAGGAGAAGAAGAAGGTGGAGAGAAAGAGGAAAAATAAGATGGATAGGAGATAGGCAGGAGAGTGAGGGAGGTGATCAGGAGAGGAGGGAGGAATAGGCCAAGAGGGGAGGGGGATGAGAAAATAAGAGGATAGGAGGTGGTGACGAGCAGGGAGGAGGTGGAGAAGACACCTCCTGTTTGGGTAGCCTTGTAACTCTACAGAGGCTGGCTCATCCCCCCTCCCTCTGTACCTCATGTGCTTCCATTTCCTTTTTATTCCCCATTCCTTCTCTTGTATATTTTCTTGTCATCTATAGTTGAGTCTCTTTACCCTCTCCTTCACTCACTCCCTCTGTCTGTGAACATCCCTCTTCCTGTCTCTCCCTCAATTAAATTCAAGTAACTTTATCAGATTGCTTTGAAAAACTTTTTTTTAAATAAGACAACACAAAAATACAGACCAGAGATACAACACCAATGAAGACAACCAGGCATGACATCCATGTCTATTTGACATTTTGTTAAAAGCTGTGATATTCTGTGTTGGTTGGTGGGGGTTGAAGACCATCATGCATAGAACTGTTAGTATCATTCTGCACAAAATAATGCTGAACGACAAAGTGGGAAATCTGTGAATGTGGATCACTTCTGAGATGTTCAAACAAGACATACCACAATGGGACACCAATTGTGCTGGGACTGTGCGCACATGAACAAGTTTAGAATCCACACCCCATCAACTCCCATAATTGACCAAACATGGAGGCAGGAGCGCCCATGTTACCTGTGTTTATCGATAAATGGATTGCTCTTCCAGAATAACTGTTATAGGATACTGTAATAACTGTGTTCTTCATTTCTACTTTATATTACAGATGCACTTTCATATTCTCGATTCACAAAAACAAACAATCCCCTCTGTGCAGTCGTTAGCTCCGATTACAGTAAACTGGTTTCCGTTTGTATGTTGGCCTGTTCAACTGCATTGTACGGGAAACAAATGTATAATCCTATCGCTCATCAAAAATAGCTACGCTCATCAAAGTGACAGCAATATTCTTAAAATGTATGGATGTTGTATAAACATTATTAAGTTATCAGATATATTACTATAACAGGAGAGTAGTGGTCATATTGGTAGTAGTAGTAGTAGTAGTGGTTATATCAGTACATTTCAGACCCCACAACACAACATCTCCCTTGACCCTGGAAGGAAAGAAAACATACTTCTGTACATATACCATATACCGTGTGCATTTATGATTACTGCATCTAGGGAATTCTGGTTGGTTGGAATCAAAAGTCACTCAAACTCTGGCATGCATGAGAGAAAGAGTTGTGGAAAGCCCCTTTGGCTCTGTCTTCACTTCAGAGAGAGCTATTCTTAGGCCAGGACATGTTGTGTTATTTTCGTCTGCCTGGGGGGTCTTTTGCCTGGTGGATCCACTGGGTGTGACTATGGTGTACTGGGACTCATTCAAACTCGAACCCCCAAGAAAAGCAAGAGGGATGGAGATTAGGGGAGGGTGAACGGGAGAGAGGGCGAGAGAGATGGAGAGATGAGACGTTAGAGGAGAACAGTGAGGAGACAAGACAGTGAAGGTTTGAGGGAGAGAGAGAGAGAGATGGATAGGCTGCCCTTAAACACATTGACATTTACCGAATGACTTGAAGAACATCCTTCATTAGTACACACACACACACACACACACACACACACACACACACACACACACACACACACACCTCACAGCAACCTGAGATATCACAGCTTATGAGGTCTAGTGGAGGAGGACAGCTAAATCCCTCTCACATCTTTAAACATCAGGATCTATCATCCATCTCTCTGCACATCTACCCATTCAGGAATATGTTTTCGAAAGGGTTACATGTTAGATTCCCCATGCAACATCATCTTTTGAACGAGGTCCCAGCATGACTTAAAGTGAGGAGCCGTGTTTTTAACGGACAAGCTTCGGTTTTTACTCCCTTTACAGCAGGGGTGTGGGATTCTATTCCTTCGCTGGGATTAGCTGCCCATGCTAAACATGTGTAGCTGTGGGTTTGGTGCTGTGGCTAAACTCACCAGACAGTCTGTGTGTGTGCGTGTGCGTGTGTGTGTGTGTGTGTGTGTGTGTGTGTGTGTGTGTGTGTGTGTGCCTATTGCCCTACTGGGTTGGAGCCACAGAACCCCCTTCAACCAATCAGTGGCGAGTATAAAATCATCAAATTCCAAGAGCAACAGGGGTTAATGCCAATAAGTGAATTACTGTTGATTACTTTACACAATGCAGGCATATTTCCAACCACTCTTCTCCTTCTTTCCTCCGTCTTTCCTCATCATCATCATCATCATCATCACATTCTATCACTTTATCTCCCATTCTGCTGCCCACAGAGTCAGCAGAGAAACACATTCTGATGAAGCAAGCGGTTCCGTTTGGCCTCATTCTCAAGTACTTCTTTATGGAGACCAGACTGCGTCAACGCAGCATATATAGAAACCTGACCTGACAATATGTACCATGCTCCAGGGAGTCCACTGTTCCTTTGATAATGTTGCTGTCAGAATAACAGTCTCGAAAGGCTTAACGTTAGTGTACATGTTCCCCCGCCTGTCCTGGCACCCCCTGACTAAGGCCTCTGAAGAGCAAGGAAGGAACACCCTCAAACACACAGTGAGGATCTCTCCTTCCAGCCAGGTCCACGTTTTACAAAAGGCATCGGGTGGGCAGACATGCAAAAATAAGAGTAATTAAATAGCCAAGAACATGATAAATAAATAGTATATATATAATCCATGATGACTCACTTGTATTCATTACGACCATAATATAAAACAATACAGGTGCAGAGAGTGTAGAAGAGTTGCATATAGTCCAATCACAGAGAGAGGGAGTGAAAGTAAGATAGATAAATAGATAGAGTTAAAGCTCAATAGATAGTCATTATGTTTGCGTGATTTGAGAAATCCAGATATTTGTTCATTGTCATCAATGAACAAATATCATTGTCATTGTCATTGTCATCATCATCAAGTCTTAAGTAAACCAGTAAGGGACAGTCTTTAAAGAGACTATGTTTGTCTAAATTATACTTTAAACTGAACTAACGAACTAGTTTGCTGCGTAAACTACATCATGTACATTAATGTTCCTCATCACAGTGTCCCGCTCTCCTATCACAGGAAGGTCATTGTTCCACATATTTTGTAATAAAGTAGGTAATTTGGGTTATTTCTTAAACCCCGATTATGGTCCCTCAAAACCCCCAGACAAGCATGAAAAATGCCACGACCAGTTTACTGACTAAACATCATATGCAATCACTGAGTGAAGATTATGACAATAAAAGGCACATTTCTAACGAGAACTGTTATCAAAACGCATTTTAATTCCGAAACAATGTTAATATTGCATTTTCCACTGATAATCAGATGAATGTATGCCATGTTTGGTATTCAGTGATAGCAGTGTACATAGCAACAACCATAGCAACAATAGAAGACATAGGCATGTCACATTTTTAGAGCTGTTATTGTGTAACGGCCATGTTTCCATTGTGGACATACGTAGTTCTACGACATTTGAGTATGAGACCGGGTTGAAGGGACGTGGTTAGTTTCAGTTTTTGAGGTCTGCTGAAAAAATCAGAAAAATCTGAGTATTCAAAATACACAGAATTTACCCTTTGTTGCATTTGATTTCTTGACATATAAATAACTAGAGGGTGCACTGTACTATCTTCGCACGCCCTCCCCCCCTCATCCTTATGAAGTTGAAGAAAATCGCCCAATTGAAAGGCATTGGTTTACATTTCGTTCTGTGTAGCACGAAAAAAGTCGGACAACCGTGCTCTGGGACACGATTCAATAGATACATATTCATGACTATGAGCACGAAATCGAGTAGTAAACCGGGTTGTCTATAGCGCAACAACATATTTTTCCAATTTCATGCGTCTTGCCAAGTTCTCAGTCTCTCTTGGAAAGTGTTGCCAAACTTTAGATGTATGTATGTTTAGTGTAAGAATTCTGTGGAATGTGTAGCGGCTCCATGTTATCTCACGCTTGAGAAACAGAGGCGGACTCAATCTATATATCAAATTATTGGTCACATTTATAAATAATAGAGGCATTGGGCTTCTGCTATTAATTATATACATATATCGGATTTTACCGATGCAAAGATGTTAGAAATGGTGCATGATTATCCCGAATTGTGTCCGGTGCACACTTTTCTTTAATCAGGCAATCACACTTTTATGCCAGTATACCGATGCAAATTGGTGAACCTTCCCATCCCTAATATATATGCTTCATGTTTTGTTCTTACAGGGTATTACTTACATACATTTGTATTCAAAAACAATGCTTTGTTTCGCTAGTATGCTAGTATGCTCGGCTTTCTCTGGTCACAGAAGCATTACAGTTGGGCCTGCTGCATCAATACAGTTAATGAGCCAAGACGAGAGCTAAGGAATTCATTCTCTATGGCTTGTTTGTTTCAGCGTATCAGCAAATCAAACAGGAGCGCATGTGTCGTCTTAGCGCGGTGGTCTTCCAGTAAATCCTCGTGCTCCATTAGGAAGACCTTGCTGAGATGAAAGCGCCTTTGTCTCTGCGCTCCACGCTACGATACACTGACGACATGTTTTCTCCCAACAAGACTTTATTTCATTTCGACAATTAACCGTGCCGTAATTATGATGCAAAAATCCACAAGATCCGGAGGCAGAAATCGGCTGAAGAATTACGCCTAATCATATGACACAGTGGTTTGCTGGTTGACGTGTACCGCGGTGGTCTGGACTCCAGCGGGTGTTGTTTGATTTTGTGCCTATGCTGGTGAGTTGTCGGCTGCCTCACTAGACAGATCCCTACTGTCTAGTTTTAAAAGTAGTGGGTTTATGAACGGGCTCTTCAAGTATTTTTTTGAGAGTTCCCCATCCTGTGGAAATCAATGGTGTTGAGACTTGTTTTATGGATCATTTGGTCGACCATGAGGCGTGTCTCTTCTTCTTTGTAAACAGTTTAAATAGGTTTCTCTCTCTCTTTTTCACCCACATCTTTTTTTTAACCTTCTGTATGTCATTCGTTCTTCTTTCTATTTTTGTTCCTTTCTTTTTTCAACATATATTTAAATATATTCAATACTGCCCTACTGTATACAATGTCTTTCCTGTTTGTTGGCATTGCTGATTGCTGTGCCTCCAGCCAGCTGTCACATCTCCGGGTGGTGTGAGTTGCAGGATGTGAAAAAACCCTTAGGGACCATACTGGGAACCCGACCTGGCCCTTACTGAGAGAGGCAAGGGGTGAAGAAGAGTCCAGGGGGTACAGGACTCCCCCTGGCACAGACTTGCAGGGGGACAGATTGCGGTGGAGTGTATTGTCATCATGGCACCCATGTCGCTACAACACTGTTACATCGGCGCTGTGTCATCAGCCTAAACACCCTGCTGTCATCCCCCTGACGCTGCACTCACCATGTGTCGACTGAAGGACTTGCTATTGCATACACACATTCAAACTCACACACACACACACACATACACACACACACACACACACACACACACACACACACACACATACGCACAAACACACACACCCACTTAAGCACAACCCCCCCCCATACACACAGACTCTCAAATGTATTCTAATTCTTGACATTCAAGTGTGGTCAGAGAGTTTCATTATGGGGAAGCTGTTGTCAATAACAGCATAGAAGGTGATGAGGAAATGGTTTGGACACACACCGCACCCATTAACAGATGCACACAAACAACCACACACACACACACACACACACACACACACCAGAGCTCATATATTAGTCATTCCAAGACAGAACCATTGGGAGGATTATGGAAGTGAACACGTCCCAGATTGCAACACTCAAGCAGTTTGTTACAGAGCAGAGAAAAAAATAATGAGGCCTATTTGAGTTTTTAATTTAACCATCATCACCCTAGTTGGACCCCATGTGGGGTTTCCTTGCCAGCAGTACAGGCTTTACCACATACTGCTTGTACTGCAATTGGTTTATCAAATCACAGTACAACCCTCCAATGAGAAGGGTGCATCGTACCCTTCTTGTACCCGGCAATATCACTTTACGTGTTAAGCAGCGTGTCATTTTGTTTCATGGGGCCGGGGGCCCTATAGGATGTCCTTTTGAACGGGAGCCAATAAGGGACTTCCACCCACAAGCAAAGTGATGCGATCTCTGCAAAATACTGCATACCCTGAGATAAGGTCTGCCCTACACTCATGTCTATCTGACACATGTTTAACAAGCTTATCCAGAACAGCAGGGTGATTCCACTTCTGCTCAGCAGAGCGAGTGTGTATGATGTTTGTGACATTTTTAGGATGCATATCAAAGTATGCAGATTATGGCCAGAGGAAATGTGTTAGGCACACACATTTCCACCTGCACACCCCTTCTTTCATATGCTCTTGTTATAAATTTGGTTCTGTGTCTAGCAGTTTAATTACAGTATTTTGGTGATGATAATCCCGTATAACCTTTGCCGGGCTACTTACTGAATATACTATAGCATACTGAAAGCATGCTCCTTTCTCATAGCAATTAATTTAAAATATTATTTTTACAGTTTAATGAGGTTAGGATGCTTTGGATCTTCTGAGAGCAGAACAGAGCCTCAGGTTCTGTTTAAAGACCGGAGAATCCATCTGCGACACACAGTCTTCAAGTGAAAATACATCCCCAGACCACATTTTTCACTTGAAACATGTTCTGTTTGGTTCCCATGAAGCGATTGTGAAACTTTCTCTGTTATCTGTTTTCTCTGTTATTTTTCACTAAAATGTATGACGTCCGGGAAGTTGTTGCTCAGGGGGTATTCCCTTTAGAA